>NW_009942528.1:108127-108332 GCF_000696875.1 Nestor notabilis | reverse complement strand
CCCTCCCCTATTATTTTTAGAAGAACAATAATAATTAGGCAGAGCAGCCTCTAACACAATTGTTTCAGCCTGAACAGGCAATTAGGACAGGCAGAGTGAGGCTAATGAACGGTGCATTGGTTCCCCCCAGTCCTGCTGCCTGGCCCCCTCCATCCACTCCCCACGTCCCCGCAGACGTGTGGATCTGCTCCCGAGCTGCTTTTTC
>NW_009942528.1:101535-108070 GCF_000696875.1 Nestor notabilis | reverse complement strand
CCCCAGCCGTGATGAGCCGGGGAAGGGGGAGCCGGGCGCATGAAGCGAAGGGTGATGAATGGGATCTGGGAGCTGCGGGCAGGGGGATGGGGATGGAGATGGACTGCACAAGAGCTGCCAAGCTGCGGCTTTGGCAAGGGGACTTGTCTACAGAATAAGAGTGACAGGCCGTGCGCTGCCCCAGGCCCTCTCGTGTGCAGGGGAGCGAAGGCAGGAGCTGGGCATCTCCCTGGGGCTCAGAGCAGGATGGAAGCAGGAGCTCCTGGGTCCCGCTGTGTGGAGGGGGGGGAAGGAGAAGGATCTTAGTGTTACCCCATCACGGGCAGGGATAAGGTATGGGGCTGACAAAGGGAAAGCCTGGGTCATGGAGTACATGGAGCAGTGTTTGGTCTCCCTGATGTTGGCATTGGCCATGAGACTGGTGACCCTGCACACAGATGCCCTGGTGATGACTCTTCCCGGACATGCGGTGTGGTACCCGGGGACAAGCAGCTGCATTGAAATATTCATGCCAACCTCACTTTGAAGGCAGCATAATTTCTTGGGAACTTGCTGTGTGTCTTAAAGGGAGCTGTCTGCTCTGCATGGCTGCCTGGGCATGATGGGAGCAGTGGGGTCCTGCAAGGCTGATGAGGCGCTGGGAAGCAGGAGGTGTGTCTGCCTTCCATCTGCGATGTTCACACCCTCAAGAAGGATGTGGAGCATGGCCCATGCAGATGATGTCCCAGAGGAACAGGGGACCAGCCCACAGCATGGTCGAGCTGCCATGGGGATAGTGCAGTGCCATAAACCCATTGCAGGTGATGCCCTCATGCAGTTGGCCCCAAGTTAAGATATGCCCAGAGCTGACAAGTCAAAGATGCTTGGTGGTGGTGCTCTGATGATGAGATGGGCAGTGCTGGGGACACAGGTGACAGGGTAGGAGGTGATGGAGAGGGAGGTGACAGGCGATGTGGAGGTGTTTGTGGCAGACTTCCCTAGCAGGTGATGCTGGAGATGTTGATGTGGTGGCTGCAGGGTGAGATATGGTGGTGGTGTGGGCTGCCAGGGCACTGCTCTGTGGTTGAGGAGCTGCCTTCTGCACCCTGATTGGGAGGTTTGAGTAGGAGCCCCATGCTTAGCCCTCCTACTTGTACAGGGTGATGAAAGATTTGCCCAGCACAGAGCTGATGCTTGTCCCTGGTGTTCCCCGCTGATCCAAGTGTGGGGCTGCAGACATGGGCATGCAGTGGGGAAGGGGATACTGGGGACTTTGGGTGTTCTCATGGATCTTGTACTCCGGTGTGATCCCAAACTGGCTCTGGGCTGCCTCAAAATCAAACATCCCTGGTTTTACTAGAGCAATGGGAGCTTTTGGTCCCCTTGCTACTCAGCATGCAAAGGCAGTGTAACACGTAATGGCACCCCAACAAGAGAACAGAAATCCTACCTTTCTGCCTAGTCAAAGAGCCTGAAAGCTGTCTGTGCACAGCCTCCTGCTCTGCAGCCCACCAGAACGTATCACAAATCCCAATGTAATTTGCTATCCCTCAGGCCGCTCGGTATTACTGCTTTCCAAATGTCTCTCTCCCAGTCTCCATGGTGTTAAATTATATTTCCCCAGCTGGATTACTTTGCATTTGTTCAGAATGAATTTCATTTGGCTATTTCCTTCCTATGCCTGACCCTGCTTTCCCAGTGCATTATCTTTTAGCTCTTTGTCCTCACCAGGATTTGCAGCACCTTCCCATTTCATATCCTCTGCAAATTTAATTAACATGCTCTTTACCCTCCCTCTTTCAGATCAAATGAAGATGTTAACGGAGAGCAGACCTGGCACAGATCTAACCACTAACCACTAACAACAATACAAGTACCTTGCACTTAAATTATGCACTTTCCATCAGAAGATTTCAAGGGCCTTTGCTGCACTGGATAAGTGTAATTATTAAAGCTGGGAACTCCGCTCCGCTGGGGAATTAATATTGAGGTCTGCCTGAGGGCATATGTCTTGTTGACTGTTGTGTTGCCATAGCCCTTGACAGTCCTGGAGTAGATGTCCCTGCAGTGTTGTGCCTGTCACTCCAGTCTGGCTTCATGGACACGGAGGTTCTCGGCTGGAGGACCCCCAGCTTGAAACCCCAGGTTCAGAAGCAGCAAAGTGTGACCTGACAGCTGGCTCAAATGTGTCTTCTGTTTGATTCCAGTAAATGAATCAGTGACATGCTGTAATTTTGCTGCATTAGGAAACAGTCACAAGATGTTCCGGTCATTGTCTGTGGTCATGCAATGGGGAAACAGAGGCACAGAGGTACTGGTTAGTGTGTTAGGCACATGGGCTGTGATTCACCCACCTTTGGGCGACTGGAAGAGGAATATACAGGGTGCTGGCTGTTGGAGCAAGAGCAGCCCTGTGGAGGGTCACTGCCCTGAGCTCCCTTGGGACAG
This sequence comes from Nestor notabilis, assembly GCF_000696875.1. Taxonomy (NCBI): domain Eukaryota; kingdom Metazoa; phylum Chordata; class Aves; order Psittaciformes; family Psittacidae; genus Nestor; species Nestor notabilis. Next base: position 105,643 of record NW_009942528.1, on the reverse strand, counting down.
GAAGAACTTGGGCAGGGCTGGCTTCAGAAGATGTGAATCCCAGTTTGACTGCCCCTCACCACAGACTGGAGGTTTCCCCCCTCCTCCTGCACCCTGCAAGGCGAGCACGGGCTGGTTCTTCCCATGCGAGTAGCAGGGGCCACCCCTGCCGAAGAGCCTCTCTAAAACCCTACTTTGGCTTCATCTTCATAGCAATATACAACTGTGTAGCAACTTGAGCTGAGTGTAAAAGGGGTTTGCAGGACACCATTACTAAGCTCTTTATAAAGGAATGGCCCTTCTTTCTCCCCCTGTTTTCCAGCATTTCATAGAATCCCAGGCTGGTTTGTGTTGGAAGGGACCTTAAAGCTCATCCAGCTCCAACCCCCTGCCATGGGCAGAGACATCTTCCACCAGAGCCGGCTGCTCCAAGTCCCTGTGTCCAACCTGGTCTTGAACATTGCCAGGGATGGGGCAACTAAATGTTCTCATCTTGTTAGCGTTGCCTTGATGATGAGTAATGTATACTGCTCCTGCTTGGGGTGATGCTGTGTTCCTAAATCTCCATTGTGTTCTGAGCCCACACATGCAAGCACAAGCCTGTTTTCTGCTGTGACCTCCTCCAGCTAAACCAAGTGCAAGAGCTGACACTGAGAGGAACGATGCTTCAAGAGCATCCTGGTGGCTCTGCACTCTGATAAAGGGGGTTTCCGTACTCACTGCTCAAACTTTCTCATCTTTTTATTGCGTGACACCACACAAGTTGTCCTCAGACCAGAGGAAGTGAACGTGGAGGTTGCCAAGGGCAAACCCCTGTGGATACAGCTCGGGCACAGTGGAGGATGGAGCAGCACAGAGGACCCAGCATCTCTGCACAGAGCCTCTTGCTAAGACTGGACAGCTTGCCCTGGGGCTGGTGAAACCTGCAGGTTGCTCTTGAAAGGCACTTGCATGGCCTTTCTTTTGCTTGGCTGGAACTTATGCTTTCCTGATAATGCCCCAGGTACGCCGCTGCCCCAGGCTCCTGCCTTGCAGCAGCAATGCTGTTAGTCAGTGGCTGTGCAGTGCCTGAGCCAGGCATTAGCCCTTCTGGTATTTTTCTTCCCTAATAAATGAGCTCATATTCTTGATTTTCACAGCAGTATTTCAGAGCTAAGCAGGAATTCAGACACTGTTTATACCATAAAGCAAATAAACCCCAGTGCCATTTAAGGAGAATGTTGATATGGCACTGAACAGAGGTGAAAGGACTGTGAAATCCCAGCTTGAAATTGGTAGCATCTTTTAGCACTGAAACAATGAGCTCCCAGAACTGCCTCCTCCTAAGAGAAGTGGGATTAAGAAAACCAGATTTCTCATATGATAAATCATCATTCATCCAGGAAAGAAATGAGTTGACACATCTGCTGGGAGCTGAATTCTGCAACTTTCGTAACTCTCTGGCTTGGCTTTTTGGGTCACATCTGCCCCAGGTTGTTCCTGTGGCAATGGGCTCCAACATTGCTGCTAACTGATGAGTTAACCATTATCTAGCAACTAGTATTCCTATTTCTCATTTCTAAATGAGCTTCCTTGCTCTCCCATAAGGATGAGTTTGGACCCCCTGCAATTTTCCCTGCTTAAGCCATATTTCCAGCCCCCATTGGCAGTGGCACCCAGACTTCTGCTCATGAGCCATGGCAATGAATCAAAGAGCTCCTGATGAACACAAGTCCCCCTAATCTTCCTCCCAGTGTGCACCTTGCATGCATTTCCAGTGCAATCAATTGTCTCCAGGTTTGCAATATCCATCCATATCCATGCAGAGCACAGAGCAGGCTGGCGAGGGCCACTCCGGGCCACATGCTGCGCCAGAGATGGAAGATAGCATGCACGCCTGCACATCAAAGTCAGGCTTTTTGTCCCTTTCTTGCTGTTCTCTGCACAATTTATTATCAGAGAGTTGTGCCCATCTCCTCATGTGGCTTGTGTTCGCACACACACTTTCAAGCACAGCTGAGTGCAGCCCTATGTGTCAGCGAGCTGAGAAAGTTACTGCGCTGGATTTGATTAACTCAATCCAGGTAAGTCATCTTGGCTGTGAATTGTCTCCTTCTCGGTGCCAAATCTGCTTGGCCAACATATCACACCTCAGCGGCGGCAACAGCAGCCAGCTCCTCCCAAAACTGGAGGCTGGGAAGTGCTTGTTGCATGGCTGGCTGTGGGAAATGCCCACTGCCATGCAGAAGGTCTGCCTTGGCAATGAAGGGGATTGGAGGAAGGAGGTGGGAGCATGGGAATGTCTGAGAGCAGGCGCTTGTTGGGTGAGAAGTGGGCAACCTCAGTAGGAATCCCTCAAATTCTCAGTGCCGTGAATTTCATTTTGTCCTGTTAAATTATTAATCCAGCAATAGAACTCCATCCCCCCTCACCATGCCTCAAAGCCGCAGTCAGAGTCTCACGTGGTGTTTATCTCCCACTGTATCACGAAGGAGCCTGAGTGCAGGCAGAGAACGGAGGTGATGGGATGGTCCCAGGGGAGGGAAAGGGAAGCTGGATGCACTCATGTCCCTGAGCTGATGCCTTCTGGTGTTTCTGCACCCAGGAAAACAGGCAGCAGCTTGGTCCTGGGATGTCCCAGAAGTGAGGGTACAGCCCTATCTCCTGCATGCTGTGTCTCAGCAGAGTCACCACCAGCTGGTACCCAGAAGGCACTGGAGGATGGCGATTTGTGCTACAAAGGGCCTGATGGTAACATCAGCTTAGGGGACCTGGTGCTCACTCCTACACCTCAGAATGGGGCTGGGAAACTTCATTGCCTCTAAGAAACCAGTGGTTTTTTGGCCAGCTTGGATCCTTCACCTGGCTCTTGGAGCAGCTCTGCTGGGGCAGGCAAGGGGCCTGCATGGTGGTTTGAGTGGGAACAAGCTGAGACAGAGGAGAGGATGGGGACCAGCAGGACGATCAATGACACAGCAAATCCAGGGGATTGCCCCATGTGGAGAGCTGGGAGACTGCTCTACAGAGGGTTCTGGATTCATGGGTGTTTCCACCCAGCCAGGGACTACTATCTCTTATCCCAGAATTAAGTGGAGCAGATCACGCTGGGAAAAACAAGGGCAGTGTTTTTCAGCTTCCCAAATGCCCTGAGAATGATTACCCTCCTTCTCCAGCAGCCTCAGAGCCCCATGATGCCAAGTGCTTCATCCCTGCTAGCAAGCCTGCATATAGCCAGGTTCTCTGCCAGATCGACCCTGCTCCCGTCCTGGTGGGCTATTCCCACCAGTGCTGCTGGGCTTTGTGAGAAGCTCTCTGTCCCAAAGCTCCTCTTTCTGGCAGGAGTGAGATCTCACGAGTTATATGGAAGAAAAATGACCCTGAAAACCTAGACAGATACCTGAAAGCATCCGGGTCACCCAAGCTGTTCCCAGATTCTCCTTCTTTCATCCTCCTCTAGTTAACCATGGTGATGTCCTTGTGATCTTACCTCTCTGACCACTGCTGGTCCAGCCTGATGCTGCCTCTCTGGAGGTGGTGGAGCCCTCCTCCAGCTTGGCAGAAAGACATGCTATTGCCAGGACCTGCTCTGCAAATCTCTTTGAGGAAAGCAGAGCAAAATGATGTCCAGGATGGTGCAGAGCGTGCTGGGTGGAAGGGCCACAGCTCTGCCTCCCACCGGGAAGAGTAAGCAATATGTGGATTTTCCCTGTGTGGTGCCACTGCTCTGTGGAGGAGGGCTTAGAGGGGGGTACTGTGACAACGTGCATGAAGCTTGAGTGGAGAAAGCGTCTTCGTGTTAAAAGAAGATGGGAATTATTCTGGTTGTAGATAGAGAATTATGCGTGGGGAGACTGGAATATGGGTTACAGCAGTGTTTAGCTTGAGCTGCCATAAAGAAAGGAAAATACTGTAAAAGGTAATGCCCAGCAGCAGCACAGCTACATATTAGAAGACAAATGCTATTAAAGAGAATACTGCTTTCATGCAGAATAGCCTGGAAATGCTAACGAGAGGCTGTGGGAAGTCTCCTCCGTAAGGTTATGTTACCTACAAGTTGTTGTTATTTAATTCAAGCAAACCACAGCACAAAGGCTGGCTGGTTCCAAACCAATGTGACAGGGTTGTCTGAAAGAGCGCGTGTAAGCAGTAA
>NW_009942528.1:92994-101503 GCF_000696875.1 Nestor notabilis | reverse complement strand
AGGTGCTGCCACAACTGTGCTGAATGCACACCTTCTGTGGCAGGGTTGCGGTAGAACCCAGTGTATGGAGGGGCAGGGGACAGAGATGTCAGCACCACGGACCCACCAGACCAACCTTCCTCACTCCTCCCTTGTGGAGGCTGCAGCATAAGAGCTCTCTGTGGGGTGCCAGCTTGTCATTTTAAATGGTGGGGGTCAAGAGGTTCCCCTCAGCTTCCTCCTCAAGGATGCACATTGACATCCCACTTGTTTCACACCCCATCAGGGAAGCAGTGCTGGGTCTTGGTGGGCATTTGCCAAGCAAGAGGCTCTGTACGTGCTGCCTTCCCTTCTCTGGTTACCCAGGTGGCCAGTGTCCTGCTGCCTGCCTCTCCCTGCCTGCTGGCATCTCCACAACATGGAGTTTTACACCACCTTCCACTCACTTACCCCGACTCGCCATCATGTCACTTACACTACCATTCATGTCACCTCTGATTCTGGCCCATAACATGCAGTGTGTCACCTCAGCAGAGGATTAACCAGAGAGAGCTTTAGAGCCAGCCAAGCAGAAAGCAAAGCATATGTCATCTCTCCTTATGTTTACAGGAGAGAACATCACCTGGCATCACCAGAGACAAGGGCACGCGCTGAGTGATCTCCTCCTTGGGAACCAGAGCCTGACGGTACTGCAGCTCCGGCAGTCCAAGGACATCGCCCAGCAGCCCTGCACGCAGGATGCTGCCCATGGAGCCCCTCCGCCAGCTGCACCCGCAGTTGGAAGCTCACCCCAGCCTGTGTCAGAGCACAACTACATCCTTTTCCATCGTCTTGGGACTCAGAAGGGGAACATACATTTCTTCAGGGCACCACTAGCATAAAACCACCTGAAAGCAGAGCCCAGCCTGATCTATCTGGTCCTAAGGAGACTTAATTGCTGAGCAGTTTGCTGCAAACTTGCCATGAAATGCTCCCCTCCTTTGCTGTGTCACCATGCGTTTGGCACTCCTTTTCATCACAGTCTCTTTCTTTAATGTCTGTGTCTTTCAGAACTGCTTCTCCTGCAGTGTCTTTGCTCTTGTATTTCACACCTCTGGACAGCTCTGGTTGAGATGCTTCAGCATTGCTTCTTCATGAGCCCTGGGAGAGCCAGGGTTCCATTCATTTGGCCCAGAAAGCTATTGTGGATGGACAGGGAAATGCATTTATTCTCATCTTTCCTAAGATCTTATTTCTGTTGCGTATCATACACTGGCTGGCTTTTGTCTCAGTCACAAGAATACACAGTACCTGAGGGCTCATCTCTACTCAGCTTTTAAAGCGTTGTACTTGTCTCATCATCAGCTCATGTCTGCAGGAGCTAGTGTGTCAGTGTAATGTGTTACTACCTGCCACGGTGCCTGCTAGTTATCTGCTCCTTCTTCAGTATCTGCAGCACCCCCCCCAGCTCATGCAGTGACAGGCTCTGGGAGAGGAAGTAGTGGAGGAACCTCCTCCTAGAGACCGGTTGCCTGAGGGCTGTTTTAATATCCCCGTGGAACAAGATGTTCTACTTTTATTTCTGTCATAGCAAGGGTAGGGCGTGTTGTAGGGGACCATCATGGGCACCTTGTTAACAGGGGTGTGCTTGCATCCCATGAGGGATCTGCATAACTCCACATGAACATGGTCAGGAGAGTAGCACCCTTCCCACTGCAAGTAATGCTGCTCATTGTGTGCCAGCAATCACCTGTATCTGCCAGTGCTGGGGAGAAATGAGTCTGTGTCTGGTTTTTTGACATTCCCAGGTGCTCTCATGCTTGCAGGGTGGGCCTTCCACCTTTCCTATGCTCCTATAAGACCACAGGGTGTGTATCCAGTCAGGAATGCTGGACCACATCAGGATTTGTAACTCCTCTATCTGCATGTTAGGAATGTTGAATCCAAATTTTAGAGAACCATGGCATGATTTGTGTTGAAGGGACCTTAAAGCTCATCCAGTTCCAACCACTGCCATGGGCAGGGACGCTTTCCACTAGAGCAGGTTGCTCCAAGCCCCTGTGTCCAACGTGGCCTTGAACACTGCCAGGGATGGGGCAGCCACAGCTTCTCTGGGCACCCTGTGCCAGCGCCTCAGCACCCTCACAGGTATTTCTGACCCTATCACATACATGTGCCATTAGTGCTGTTACCCAAATGATGGAGGATGGACATAGCTTAGGCCTTCGGTTACCAAACCCAGAGATCCTGACTTCCCCAGTTTGCACTTAAGAGTTTCTCACTTAAGAGAAACCCCAGTTTGTCATTTAAGAGAGGCCAAAAGTGTCCAAGCATGTACACTGGAGTGTCTGCACCTCTTATCCCTACATCTCACACTTATCTCAGGCTTAGCATGTGTCATCCTTAGGCACATACAATGACTTAGGCACATGCATGGTAGCTCTTTCTTTTGTGTGGCAATTAGGTTTACTCTTTATCTAAGCGGGAATACGAGGGTCTCTGGGCTTGTAGGAGGTGTCATGGGCTGGGCAGTGGGCAGGAGAGGGTGAGCTCATGCATACATCCCTGTGCAAAGTGCCTGACACACCTCTAATGAGGATGATTGAAGGCTGCGTGCAGGATGATACAGAACAATGTAAGTAAGTGGTTTTAGTGTCAGCAATCTTCAAACTTGCTGTCAAAGGGAACATTTAAACGATTTTCCTGCTACTCCAACGCATTCAGGTTATATTTATACCCAGAGAAAACTGGTGCTATAAATGTCAGGTTTGGAGAAGGGCTGGCTGCATCCATCAGAGGAGGAATTAGAAAGTAAGGAGGAATGATGTATCATTGCCAGCTGACAGACCTGTCTGGAAAGAAAATCCCTGGGGCCTGTCCCATGCCATAGTATGTCCCATGGTGGGTTGTCTACTCTATCACCCTGTGTTTGCATGCTCTGAGTGGAGCAGGCAAGGCTCCAAGCTGGCCAGAGCTGGGAGGGGGAAGTGCCTGAAGCCAGCTTTTAGCAGAACACAAGAGAACTATAAATAATAGTGAGAATTCTGTGGTGCTGGAGTGAGAATAAAAATAAGAGAGATAGAAAAGAAGCCCTGCCCTGCCCACGGTCCAGGGGCTTCATGTCTTCTTCGAGGCTTGTTCTCAGTCTAGCAGCTCTCAGTGGTTTCCAGCAACCCTCCACAGTGTCCCCTGGGTCCCTTGCCCCTGTCTCCAGCCTGGTTAGGCATGTCCCCCTGGCTCTTCTAAGCAGCCAGGCTGTGCATGGGGTCCCTCTCCTGCTGGCTTGCTGCCCTTGGCCAGGCATTGCCCTGATGGTCCTGCTGCCGTCCCTGCAGCCAGAGGGTGGTCTTGGTCCTTCTCTGGCCATGGGGATTGGCTCCTCCGGTTGGATCTCTGCTAGAAGTGCTTGGTGAGGTGTCCCTGCCCATGGCAGGGGGTTGGAACTGGATAATCTTAAGGTCCTTTCCAACCCAAACTGTTCTATGATTCCATGACTGCAGCCTCCCAGTCCAAACACTGCCCAGGCTGTCAAGTTTTCCAAAATACCATTAGGCAGTAACAGCCCCCCATCCTAAATCGCCCCACTCAGGAATTTCCTGTGGAGTGATAGGGTTCCTTCCTTCACCAGGGCATCTCTATGCACCTCCATCAGATCCAGTTGTCTGTTCCCCAAAACAGGGGATGGTGAGAGATGCACACAGGTGAGTCTACCAGAAAGGGAGGATATTGCGGCTGGAGCAGCACCAAGTGTGAGGCTGCTGGAAGGTGGAGATGGAGGACTTGGCCCTTCTTATCCTTCCAGGGATGGCCCAGCATCTGCTTTCAGGGGAGTCAGACCAAGCGGAGCAGTGCAATGTGTGAAGGTGTGTGAGGAAGTGAGATATATGCAGGGAATTTCAAAGGCTTTATATGCAATTCCTGGGATGTTTGCAAAAAGCCAGAGCTTTCAGAAAGTCCTTTAGGATCTCCTCGGTAATGGAGGATGGTTCTCCAAGAAACATTGGCTGTCCTTTGTGGACATCCTCCTTGCAGCTCAGAATTTGGAGATCCCTCTGCATGGAACGAGGGTTGGATGCTTTTAGTCTAAGGTCCCTTTCTCAATTCTGACATCTGTGATAATTCTGTTCATGCCCAGGCTCTGTGATAAAGCCAACAAACTGTAATTTCACTGCACCTGGGGCATGGAGAAGACCTTTTGGTGGTACATATGTTGCAGTACAACAGCATCTAGGGCGTTGCACAGCTCCGATTTTGCTGTTGACGTAAGAGGGCTTTGTGAGATGGCACATCTGATGTCAGTGCCTGACCGTGAGCCAGGAGCGCTGCTGCTCGCAGAGCCCCAATCCAGCACAAACTCTGATGGTTCAGCTGTTCAAAGCATTCGGTGGAATTTGCTTTTCCCCAGCAAACTTCCTGCCATATCCCATCTTGCCTGCCCTTTTACCGCCAGTGCGTAGCCAGGATGAAGTTGGAATAAATAGCAGGTTGTTGGATGTTGCAAATCTGACAGGAATATGATGGTGTATTCAAACCCATTCCAGGTTAAGTCGGCAGTGGCAGGTGAAGCAGCAGCACACAGCTTCTGCTAAACAGAAATTCAGCTAATTGCTGGGTGAACAGAGGAAAGGATTGACATTCCCAAGAACCTTTCATATATCAGCGGGAAATCATTCCTAGTTCAGTTAATGGGTCATGTTGACAAGTCTGAGAGCAAGAAAAGGTCAGCACTGCAGGGTGTGTAGGAGGGCAGGAGGGGATTCCAGTGGCAGATGCAACAGGAGCTCATCTCTGCCCTGAAACCTCCTCCAGCTTTGCCTCCCCCCGACCATCCCTCCATTGAGCGTGTGCTGACACTTGTGCCTCCTGCCTCCGAACCATATGCCCTTACAAACTGCTCTGGGAATGGAGCCCATGCACACCGCTGCCAAATCCTGCACTCCAGAAAGGCAAAACCACAGGTCTGGGTCAAACTGCATCGCTGCAAGACCTTCACCTTTGGGGCGCACTGTTGGGGCTCATCCAGCCAGGATGCCTGTAGGGGAATTGCCTCTGCCCATTCTGCTGGCTTCTTGGTCAGGTGCATCCAGTCCAGGCATCACTGCTACTGGGGTAACAGCTCCTCTCCCATCACACCAGCAGCCAGCTCCTCCAGCCAGTCCCTTGCTGCTCTACCCAGCTTCACCTGTCAAAGTGAATGGAGCTGAAGTGCCTGCAGGTAAATGATGAATTTGGATGATAAGCCTGGCAAAAGAAGGAGGTGAAAGGGTAACTTGTTCAGTCTGCAAGAGCCTGCTGGGGAATAAAGCTCAGATTATTGGTCTAGGAACCAAAGCAGAAGGGAGCCAGAGCCAGAAGTAGTACATTGGCAGATTCAAAATACAGAGGTCTAGAGAGTGATTAACCACCATGCCCCAGGGCTGTGGCCGTTTCCATTTCTTGGCATCTTCACTCTTTACTTCTTTACCAGAAAAAAAATGTGGTTTTGTTCAAACAAAATTTGGTTGAGGGAAGTGTCAACATTCTGTCAGTGCTCTGAGTGATAAAGCAGTGTGGTCAGCAATACGTGCCCTTGGCCATCTCTAGATGGGCTGATCATCTCTCTGCATTGATAGGGAGTGAAAATATCATTCAAATAAAGTCATTTTAGTGCCTGTTGCCCACAGTTGTGCTGGCACTGCTGCTTGGGAGCTAGGGCAAAGAGGGAAAAGGACATGAGGTAGAGGACTGTTAAAGCAGCTCCTGATGAATTGCCCTGGTAGTTTCTGGGTCCTGACACCGCAGCTGCACTGGGAAACAGTAGATGGTTTGGGGTTGATGCATATCCTCACACTTATCTGCTTCTTCCTCCCGGCACAGGACATTATTGGGACCCCCTTCAGTGGTGCTGCTAAGTAGGACACAGGCTGGGTGCACAGCACCTCTCTCCAACAAAACCCAGAGCAGATGACAGGGAAGAGGAAAAAGCAGGCAAGCACACACGATGTTCCTCTTTAATCACCCCCCATTCTCTCACAGTCTGCAGCTCAGGGACTTCGTGGGCCAGGCATCATTACTGTGTTATGAGTAACCCTCTGTGGACTTCTCTTCCATCCCATTTGCCCTTGAACCTGTAGGGATTTTTAATCTAACTGTGTTCTCTGCACACTTTGCACTTCCCCTTCACAGGTCAAAATGAATGCACAGCAGGGAAGCCAGGAAAGCCAGCTTCTTCTTTTCTGATGCACCATGGAACCAGAGATGGGACTGAGAAAGGATTCATGGAGCCTGGGAACATTTGCATGACATCAGATAGTGGAGGCGGCAGAAGGTGGAGGAGGGCTGAAACAAGACCCTGGAGACTCTTGTCTGGATTCAGTGTCTGTCAGGGTCAGGTTTCTGCAGTAAAAAGCAGAGAGAATTATCGTTGCCCCTTCAGGAGGAACTGAAGCTCCTTTGGGGGAGGAGAAGCACCATCCTGCCCCATCCCCAGAACAACCCAGGCAGAGAGATGCGCATACAGCCCACATGCCTGCCACAGCTCTACACAGCAATGCTCATCCTGTGGCTGGCTTTCAAGTGCTCCCAGCAACCCCCATCAGCATAAGGAACTGCAGGGCATCACCTCATCCTATGCTATGGGAGGAAGAGGATCCCCAGGAGCACTGCAGTGCTCTGGGTTAACCCACATCAGCACTCAGTTTGCTTCAAGGCAGGAGGGAAAGATCTGCCCTTGTCATGCCCACTGTGCAGCTCCCAAGTGGCTGCATGAGAGGATCTGGGGCCCAAAGGGTCTTCTTTCTCTGCTGCCACTTTGTCGCTTTCACGGTGCTTTTGCCTTCCCACTGCTGTAGACAACCCGGGCACTTCCAGCTGCTACCAGGCGGTCCAGATCTGCCAGACCTCAGCATGGGGATGCTGTAGAGATCAGTGCTTTCTCCTGACCTGAGCAGCTCACCAAGTCTTATCTTTGTTAGGCAGAGAATGGATTAGAAAGCCATACCTCTTGGTTGTAATCCTATTTCAAAAAAACACTCGGAATCCCGTGTCCCTAAGCACAGAGGACCTGACTCAAGCTTCTTTCCCAAGTGATATCCCAGACACCTCTACCCTTCCCATGGTTTACCTACAAGCATACCCAGCACATGGGTCAGCTCAGGTCTTCACCAGTACGATGCTTTGTGGAAGGACTCATGCTTCCAGTTGTTTGCTCTATCCAAAGGGGTGATACTGGGCTGGGAAAATGAGGAAATGAGAATGTCTTCTCAGCCACAGGACAAACCACAGCATTGCTGGAATAGCAAACCATTAGAAGGGGCATGCCTGCAGTGGGCTTTCTTAGTCAGGGGGTAGCAGCTCCCAGGGTTGTCCCATAAAACCTCTCCTTGCCTGCCCATATCGCTGCTCCCACAGCTTCAGGGATGCCATGGCAGAGGTGAGCAGCTTAAAACACTTCCACATGTCTTTTCTTTCCATGCACTCCCACTTCCTCACTCTTTTATTCTTTTTTTGGTTACCACTATTGCTGAGCTGTGGGAAGGAGTGTTTTCTTTTCACTCAATGAGGTACTGGTGCCCATTTAGGAGAGGACACTCCTAGATGTTGCACTACTGAGACAAGCCAGAAAGATGAGCTAATGGCTTCACACAGCAGGTCACATGCCAAAAGTCCTGGTGGTCCCCATCATCAGCCAGAAACCCTGGGGTCCAGGATTGTGAAACTGGGCACCACAAAGAGAATCCCTAAGGACATGTGGAGATGTGGGACTGTACAAAGTAGACTCATCCACTGAGATTTTGCTTGAGCTCTTGCTGTAAAACGCAAACGTGGCAGCACTGGCCCAGAAGTTGTGAAAGCTGAGGAGTTTTCCCCCATCTCAACCCTGCAAAGCTCAGTCGGTCTTGCCAGCTGGTCTGGGAAACCTCATCTTCCAACCGTGTGAAAACTGGGAGTGCTCCAGAGCAGGGCAGGGAATGTGGAGGCTTTGCAAAGTGCAGTGGTTTCATTTCTGAATCTCACAAATTTCCTGCTGGGCTCCAAAGCAGGTGTGAAATACAGGATGCTCCTCATGTGTCCCGGAGCTGGGCAGGATTTACTCCATGTAAGGATACAAGCCTCTGGATGCACATTCCTTATCTCAGTAGCAAGATTTATAGAGGCCCTGAGATTTATCCTGCCTATAAAATTCTGTTAAATGAAGGGATGAGTTGTGCAACGACTATTGTTTGGGAATGCATTGTGTCTGTGGCAGAAAACCGGCCATGTCTCTATTGGATCTCACACGACTGCCAGGTGTGCTGGGACAGCAGCAAAGATGCCCCGAGGGGATGTGAGGAGCCAGATGCAAGATTTATAGAGGCCCTGAGATTTATCCTGCCTATAAAATTCTGTTAAATGAAGGGATGAGTTGTGCAACGACTATTGTTTGGGAATGCATTGTGTCTGTGGCAGAAAACCGGCCATGTCTCTATTGGATCTCACACGACTGCCAGGTGTGCTGGGACAGCAGCAAAGATGCCCCGAGGGGATGTGAGGAGCCAGATGCTGCTCTAAGGAGGCTGCACCATCCTCCACC
>NW_009942528.1:63222-92978 GCF_000696875.1 Nestor notabilis | reverse complement strand
ACACAAGGGCAAGGGGGTTTCCAACAGGTAGACTAAGGAAAGGGGCTAGGAAAAGCAGTTCTTCGAGCATGGTGGGAGTGAGGGGCTCAGTGTGTGAGCTCAGTTCTGCAGTACGGCACCGGCTCAGGGTGGGCAGTGGGTAAGGACATCCACTGCAGGACCAGGGCAGGTTGCCATTGGAAATAGCTTCCTGGAGGGCAGGCTGCGGGCACCCGGCTCCCCAGGCTGGGCTCATTAGCTGGCAGGCTCGGCGTTGCTGGGGGAGGTGGTGCCGGGGCTCCCAGCAGAAAGGAGCTTTTGATGGAAACGAAGATTTTCTCTTTTGAAAAACCTGGAGTCGGGGAACGAGCCTTGAGGTTACCATGGAAACCCATCGATGAACCGCGCCGCAGCAGGAGACACAGCCAGTCTGCCGTAGCGGAGCCGATGCAGGCACAAGACACCACCGGCCACATCCCTGGGCTCTGTATGAAGCAACCATGGACAGGAGAGGTGGAAAAAGTGGTCATCTGCCGGGATGGGTTTGGTTTGTGATGATGGGAATGGGCTGAGGGTCAGTACACAGCCATGCTCATCACCGGCCACCAGCCTGGTGCATGGAACAAATCACAGTGAATCAACAGTGAGCAGCACGCCGCAGCCTCGCTGCAGATTGGCTGCGAGTTATATCTCAAGGAAGATCAATAGAACAAATTATAGCAGCAGAACAATATGAGAGAGCCCTGAAAACCCCAATTACCGACAACCTAATTAATACGTTTTTAAACAAACATTATGGCAATACTTCAAACAATATTAACACGGCCACAGAAGTTTCACAAGGATGGCAAAGCAATTCTTTAGCCAGTGGCAATAGGGTGGGAAGGAACCCAAAACAAGAGGGAGAATGGAGAACAATTGCTTCGATACAGCCACAGCTGGGGGAAAGCAAGTGCTCTTTCCAACACGCAGCACAGGGACTCCCATATGCTAGCCCAACACCCTGCAGGGCTGCAGATCAATAGTCCTGTCGAAAATCAGAGAACAAGGAATGGAGAAGAGAAAAAAATGATAATTCATTGCACCAGCTCCTCCAGCCCTTCTAGGAAGAATGTAACCAGACAAAGGGATGTAAACCCCAGTCTTCCTGAAAGGAATCTGGCCCGGCAACCTGACCCCGAACAAAGCAGCATCCTTGGAAAAACAATGACACTTAAATACACCGCTGATTGCTCCTGGGGCTCCTGACACAATGTGGGAGTGAAAGGGAAGCCTTCGCCTAGTCCAACACAGGAAACCGTGTACCCTAGCTCAGAGGCAGTGGAGATGCTGACATGCAGCCCTGCACACCCCAGGATATTATCCCAGCCTGTTTCTGTCTAGCAGGACACATCCCAGAGCAGCAGTGAGGTCCTGGGAAGCTGGAGAAGCCCCTGCGTGAGTGACAGCACCAGAACAGTTCTGCAGGGAACATAATCCATTGAAGTCCAATTGGATCCCTCCCGGAGAACAAACCAGCACCGACATCTGTGGCCTACAGATGTTCAATTGCAGACAGAGGGAGGTGTTCTCCTGCTTCAGAGATGACAAAAAAAAAAGAGATAATAAAAATTGCTACATGAAGGGACTGGTAGAAAATCATCTGACAACACTGGAGCTGTGCACCCATCCATCAGGCATGGGATGAAAATAACCAGAGTGCAACCAGGCCCTGGGGCTGGCAGGGGGGCCAGGAACCTGGCACACTGCACCAATGACAGGAGCATTCTGGGCCCCCGGGATGAAGGGATGCTGCATGCCCATGAGGTGATGCCATCGCTATGTGAACCACAGACACAGGGAGCAGGGCATCTTACAGGGGTGCTGGAGAAAACAGGCATTCAGTGCGGCTCTAGGAAAGCTTTCAGGCTCTATGGTAGAGAGAGATCTCAGCCTGTGTTGCACAGTCTGCTCCTCGAGGTGCTTCTGGCTGGTAACAGAGCCACTGCAGGGCTAGGTCAGAAAGAAGACTGGCGTTCAGTGTTATCTTCCCCAAGAAGCCTGCTGCAGAAAGTATGCATCAGTGCAATGTGATGTCCTGTCTTGTATGGGCAGAGAAATGTGAAGAGCAAGGTTTTAATGTGGGCAGAACCTCTGCAGTCCTGGCCTGTGCAGTTTATTCCTTCTCTGTTCAAGGACCACTGCATGACATGCAGGCACCAGAGCAAAAACCCACATAGGGAGAGCTACATGAAGCTGAACACACATCCACATGCATCCACACGCATCCACACAGAGCTTCCAGTGCAACCATTTCACGTTAAAAACCCCAGCATTTTGCCAAAACTGAGCTCTTGGTGGATAAATATGGGATTTCTCATGGATAATACTCTGGAAAGTTTCACAGGAGGGTGCAGGAATGGTTAAAGCAGCTCAGACCAAGAGCTCACTTAAGCCAAGTGCTTCGTGGAGCGTATAAACCAACACCAGTACGATTTCCTCCAACCCTTCTGGCTCCTGCCATGTGGTGCACATCAATTCCCAAGGTGGTGGTTGTGTTTTGTGCTCAATCTGACTCGGCAAATTTTTCTCCCAAGAATTTCTGCAAAGGCTTTTAGTGCTGACGTGCATCTTTCAGACTGAGGGTGGGTTCTGTGGCTGGGGAAGGAGGATCCAGGAGCCTGGCTGAGGAGAGGCATGAGTGGGATGCTGCAGCCTGCCCTAAGCCCCCAGTGTGCTTTGATCATCCAGAGGTCCTGCTCAAACAGTGTAAGTGTTGCAGGCAACTCTGGCTCTTGGCTCAGTTTCCCTCTTGATGATTCTGGTGTGGTGAATGGGACTACCCAAGCTCCAGGAATCTCATTTTTGGGTCATGTCCCCAGTTCCAGGCTCTTTGCCTGGCATCACTTCCCACAGCATCCCTCTCCCGAGTCTCAGTACAGCTTCTCCTTGCTCCTGAATCTGTTGGTTCCTGCCATCTGTGGGGTCTCCAGTCCCAACCCACCACTCTCTAGCACTTGGAACCACAGCAGTGCAGCCCTGGAGGAGGCAACCTCAGGCAGGCAGGGGAGATCATTGTACACCTTCTGTGTGTCCAATAGAGGAGCTGTCAGGCGGGTAATTAGACCCAGCACTGCGCTCCCTCTGAAGTCTATTAGCAGGGTTTTAGCTGACTGCTCCCTGTTTGGGATAACTGATGTGAGCAAGGTGGGAAAGAGGCAGCAGGAAGCCCCAGAAAGGAGGATTTGTGCTCTGGCTGGTGTGGGGGAGTGCAGTCACAGGCTGTTCCTTGGTGGGGTTTCTCAGCAGCAGAAAGCATCTTATTCATCTCCTTCCCTTCTGCTCACAGAGAGATGTCCGAGGCAGAGCAGGAAGCACCTGTGGCCTGGATTACCTGGTCTGATTCACTACCCTGATAGAGCCCAGCTCCTTTGCTGCTCAGGGGGGAGGAAGGAAACAGCACAATAGCTGAGGGCCAGAGGAAGGATCCATGCAGGAAGACACCCTTCCCTACTTCCTATGCATTGCCTTGTGTCTTCAGACACCCTCTGAGCCACCCCTCCTCTTGGAGGAGGGGAATGTGTCTCAGCGTGGGGCTGTGAACCACATTGCTGCTCACTTCCCTGTGCTCTGGATGGCTGCAGGAACTGAGCCCTTGAAGCACAGGTGAGCAGCTCACCCTCGAGGCACCCAAAGCCATTCTGCAAGCAAAGGACAGGGAGCTGATCCTGTGGGAAGCAGACAGAGGCAGCAAGGGCTGCTGCTGCCGTGGATAGGGACCACAACAGCCACCCCATCTGTCCCACTCAGCCCATGAAGGGTGACCGAGGAGAAAGCACAAGGCACCATGAGGTGCTCCAGCACTGACCCACTCCTGCAGTCAGGGCACTGGTCTACCCCAGAGACCCTGCCTTCAGCCCGGCAGAGCACACCATGACCAAAGCCATGGGTGGCACTGCACACCTCACCTGCTGCCGTGGCCCCATCCCTTTCACATGCTTCTCTCCATCTCATCCTCTCTTTGCTTCTCCTGCTCCTCCCTCACATGCTCTCATTCATGCAGATCTGCAGGGCTCCCTCTCTGCTGCTGAGCTGCCCACAGGGGCCTCTCTCTCTGCTTTCTGAGATTATTACTTCTCAATTTTTCCCTTAAACAATGGCAAACCCTCCTCAGAAGATGCAGTGGTCCACACAGGTTTCCTCGTGCAGGCTCTGCCCTGTCTGACCCTCAGCCCCCTGAATGCTGCAAAGGTGGAAACTCAGCCACTGCTCTTGCCTGTATAGCTCCCAATAAAGACTATCAAACAGGAATGAAACACGAAAGCCATCCAGGGAAAAACAAAAGCTCCAGAGCCATTGCTGGGAGGGATGAGATGGGAATGCCGCCTGCCTGAATGTGACGAGGAAGGAACAGGGAAGCAGGAGGATTCACCTGCTCCGTGTCTGCACAAGAACGCTGTGGGAAGCCGTGAATCATGAGGCTGCTCTCCTGAACATCCGTGTGAGCAGGTTCCTGCCCTGGCCTGCCCCTGCCTTGGAACACAGATGCAGGCTGTGGTGGAGCAGTGCTGCTGCCTGTGGGAATCACCAATTGTTTCCTGAAGCGTGCTTGGATAAATGGCACCATGGGAATTTACAGCAGGAACCCGAGGACAAGCTCAGCCCAGCTCTCAGAGGCTTGGCTTTCCTGGGATCATTGCTGGAGGACTCGGAGCACATGTCATTATCCACTATAGAAAGCTAGCAGATATTTGCTGGGATTTGTCCATACATTTAGCCCTGTCAGATTCACTTTCCCCTGGGATGGTTCTGGCATGACTGTTGTTTCCTGTTTGGAGCTGGAGCAGAGGACGGATGGGGGGCACATGAGGATCATCCCAGCCAGCCCCCCCTGCCCCTGCCCTGGCGCCTTTGCTGGGGCATGGTGGTGGTGCCACTGACCTGCCAGCCCCATCATGCCTTGCCAGGGTTTATAATCTGAGATGCTGGATGTTTACATCCATTTCTTCCTGCAGCATGTGTACAAAAGCACTCTAAACAGGAGGCCGCAGGACAGACTCTCACAATGAAGCATCCTATGCTACAGGCTATTCATCATTAACCATGGTCGTGGCAGAGGACATGTTCATTTCAGGATATCTGCCCCTACTTTCAGCCTCCTCCACCCCAGTGTCACCCCCATCCCCTTCCCAACCCATCCCCATCCCATTCCATCCCATCACATCCCCCCCTCCATCGCCTCCCCTCTCTTTGCTCCTGGATGGACCAGCTGTTTCTTCTTTGTCCATGAACATCCCCCACAGCAGTTGCTTGCTCTGACATCCGAGAGTTATTTAATATATGTTTTGCTTCTTGTAAATGCAGTTTGGTGGCTGGGAATGGGGAGGAAACCACGTGAGGAGCAGCCTCCCTGCGGACCTCTGGCAAGCGTTCAGCCCCTTCCCTGGTGCCTGAGGGACCTCAGCTGTGAGTGAGGCCTCCAGCTTCTTGGAGCATTTCTGCCTTACAAAGGTTAATGCCTGGTGCAGTCCCTGTTCCCAGTCCTGGCATTTCCTATTAGCCAGCCTGGCCTCTGCCTGCACAGCACTCTGCAGAGTGAGTCCCCTCTGGCTGGCATCTCATCACCCTGCTGTCCCACAGCACTCCAGGCTTGGGAGGGGAAGCGGGGTGAGGATCAAGAGCATCAGTTTTCCCAAACCAACAGCGCTGATCATTAATTTAGCATGAACAAAACACTATTGCAACAGCAGTGCCCTGCAGCTGTAGGGACCAGGCATTCCTCAGGCTCCGAGGTTGCTGTGGGTTTTTGCTAACAGGAACGTTAGGCAAAGCAGGGCTGCATAGGATTGGGGTGCCACTGTGCCAAGTGGGTCAGCAGGAGAGCTGGGACTGCTTGGGCAGCAGGGGGGATGCGGGAGGCAGAAAGCAGCAGAGGGTCACTCAGAGCCTGGGAGAGGGTCTGCAGGCGGTCCCTGCTGAGAGCAGAGCGCGGAAATGAGAGGCAGGGAGGCGAGTGATGCTGCCAATAGGTATTGGTTCATGAGGTGGGAGGCGGTGTGAGCCTGCCAATAGCTATTGCTGCATCTTGTAGTGCTAACACAGGGAGGAGGGGAACGCAATTCCCGCTGATCTGCTATGATCCAGTCTGAGTGAGTGGAAGGAGAAGGGTGCAGGCTCTGCCCCAGGGTTCATGCCATGGTTTCACCCTGCCACTGAGCACACTCCAGCTCTGGGCTGCTGCTGGGTGGTTGTGCTCCTGCGTGCGATATTCACTCTCTGCTACAAACCAGTCAGCCCACAAAACAGTGCAACGGAGACACTGCACATGATGCAAGCAAGGGATATGACAGCCAAGTCAATAGCACCGCAAAACAACTGCACAGGGCTTCTAAAGCAGCATCCGAGTGGGCTCACACCAGGGCTGAGGCAGGGACACCTCATACTAGACCAGGTACACAAAACATAAGCAGCTACAAAGATTCACTGAAGGTGCAGACATAAGGAAGACCAATTCTCCAGTGCACAGCTAGCACACAGCTGTCGGGAAGGAAACTCAGGGATGAACATGGAGGGTGCTCTCACACTAGGAGGGGACAAACAGCCCCTCAGAAGTGAGGGATTATTAGGAAAAAGAAGGAGAACATCACTGTTTCTTCAGCAGACCTGGAGCCATAGGTGCTTTCCCTTTCCCACTCTCCTCCTCCAGTCCACTGAGGTGGGACCTGTGAAAGGTTTGTCTCAGTTTAGGCACTGAAAGAGCCTAAACTGAGTGTGGGGAGGTGACTGGCCAGGTCCTGGGCCAGTTCTGCTTATGCTACATACCATCTTAAAGCCTTGCTTTAAATCTCTGACTAGTGGGTAATAATTGCTGCTTGCTTTTCCCATGCCATGTGTGAATTCTCCACCCTTCAACCCTTCAAAGCTGTCTCCACTTTTAATTTAGAAAGTGGCAAACTGAAGTTGTGTATATTGCTTTGCATTTCTTTCATGATGGCTCTCATTGCTGCCTTTATTTTCCTGCCACCACCATGGATCAAGGTGATCTTTTCTGGTGTCACTCCAAGGAGCTTTCCCTGTGCTCTGTACAGGTGGGGCAGTTTTGTCTCCCATGAACATTAATTTCCACTGAAGCTGAATGTCACCAGATCGTTTTCTGGTCCAGGCACTCAGTCCCATGACAACATTTGGCAGCTCCTCACAGTCACATTTTGTTTGTCTACCCATATTAATTTCATGCCACCAGTGAGTTCTGCGGCCTCACTGCTCCCGGCCTTCCCAGCCCAGCTATGCTTGTACTGAGCATTGCAGCACCTCCTGTATGAAGACAGGCTGAGAAAGTTGAGGCTGTTCAGCCTGGAGAAGAGAAGCTGCATGGAGACCTCAGAGCAGCTTCCAGTGTCTGAAGGGGGCTACAAGGATGCTGAAGAGGGGCTCTTCATCAGTGACTGGAGTGACAGGACAAGGGCTGATAGGTTCAAACTGAAACAGGGGAAGTTCGGGTTAAATATAAGGAAGAAGCTCTTCCCTGTCAGGGTGCTGAGGCGCTGGCACAGGGTGCCCAGAGAAGTGGTGAATGCTCCATCCCTGGCAGTGTTGGACAGAGTCTTGAGCAACATGGTCTAGTGAAGGTGTCCCTGCCCATGGCAGGGGTTTGGAACTGGATGATCTTAAGGTCCTTTCC
The DNA here is from genome assembly GCF_000696875.1 of Nestor notabilis. Lineage (NCBI taxonomy): Eukaryota > Metazoa > Chordata > Aves > Psittaciformes > Psittacidae > Nestor > Nestor notabilis. Next base: position 85,339 of record NW_009942528.1, on the reverse strand, counting down.
AACCCAAACCATTCTATGATTCTGATTCATGGGCCAGCTCCCTCCCACTTGTGAAAACCACTGATTTTTTGTACCCTTTCTTCCCAATTTTCCAACCAGGAGGATTACCCAGGAGAAGAATTTCCTTTTTGACCCATAACAGGTTAATTTCCCTATGAGTCTCTGTTGAGGGATATTCCACAAAGGCATTTGGAAAATCTTAACAGATTATATTGACCAGATCACCCCGGGCATATATTGATCCCTTCAGTGAATATTAATGGTATCTGATGCATGATTTCCTTCCACAGAAACTGAAGAAACTTTCTCCTGTTACATGCTATTTATTCATTTACCTGGTAGCTCTGTTCTTTGTTACAATTTCTGCCTATTTGCTTGACACGGAAGTCTGACCTACTGCTCTGTGAAACACTACATACCATTTAATACTTTAAAACCCACCACACAAACCCCCTAGTGTCACATTTGATACCTTCCCTTACTTTGCTACAGAGACTGCTTTAAGCTATAGGTTGTGTGTTACAGTTTGTAGATGGGAAATGTCATCTTCTCTTTCTATATGATTTTTGGGTGAATCTCCCTGGTTCTGGCAATTAGTCCCTATTCATGCAGCCAGTTTGTTCTAAATTCTCTCTTCTAATGGCACTTCCATTTGAATCAATTCCTTTGATTTTCTAATATGAACCCGGAGTGTTACCTGAGGCTAAGCCAGCCTTGCAGAACGGAGTAAGCCCATTTTCTCCCTCTTTCCTCTTTCTCTTCAATTCCCTTCCTGCCTCTCTAGCTGACTTCCTCCCCCTCTCTTTTTCTCTGGGACTTGGGCTTCTCTCCTGCCAGCCCCAGTATCTTCTCTGGATTTATAGCCTGACTCTGTTCTCAATTAGCATGTTCCTTCCAGCTTTTATGGCTTCCAAGTCACAACATTTTCAAGACTATGGCAACATATTATAGACTGTACATGTAAAATAGGTATTAACTGCATCTATATCTTCCTAAACGCATAATTCCCATCTTCTGTTGAGCTCTCCAAAGACTACACAAGACTTGGAGGCAGATGTGACTTTAGACAGTGCTCACTGAATTACCTTCCCTGGTGTGCCTTGGTGAACAAAGGACCTTCCTGCCATTCACTCCCTATCCTCCCTCTCTTGTGAGACTGCACTGAGTTGGAAATGAATGCAGATGATCTTCCAACACCTTCTCTGCTGCTAGTGTCCTCCTCCAGCTCCTCAAGAGCTATGCAAGGATGGTCAGATCTACCCCTACGCCACGACAACCCTCACTGCTCTCCACCAGGACTCCATGCCTCTTTAATAAGAGCAGGAGGGGGTGAGGAATCAGTCTCTGGATGGAGACAGAGCAGCTGCTGGCTGAGCTGGTATGAAGTGCCCCGGAGCAATGGATGGCTCCCAGTGAGGGGCTCTGTGCTGTGGGTTCTGCGGGCTCTATGTGTGGGTGCCCAGGAAACTCTTTCAAAGTCTCCCAGCAGTGGACTGAGTGCTGACTTGCAATGTCTCCAGGCATGCTTCCTCCCCTGGACACCATCACCACCCTTAGCCGGACTGCTGAGTTGCTGCGGAGAGAGGAAAGGAGGGTTTAGCTTGGCAAGGTACCCCATGGCTCTCCTGGCTCCCCACAACAGAGCTTTATGTAGAACAACATCAGCAGACAGTGAACAGATACTTTGGATATCCCTTCAGCCTTTGTTGGGGGTCTCTCCTAAACTGCCTGCCTGCTAAGCGCTGATTCGTGAATGCAGCTTTCCTCCGGCTACATCTCCTCCTCTCTCATTGCCCAACTTTATTACTTCATGAAATGAAGCTGAACATCCCTTAGGACAAGACTGTAAACTCTGCCTGACTCACTAACTTCTGCTGCTGTAAACTGGGGTTGCGTGACCTAGTGAGCATGTGACTTGATGGACCATTTCAAGACTAAAGAGAGAAATACCTAGGAAGATAACAGAGTGTTGTTTGCTGTAGTGGAGAAAGAGTTGCATTTGAGACTACATTTATACCTGTTGCGAGGCTGAAGCTCCCTGAGATCCTGTTTGTGACCCCAGACTTGCATCACATAGAGAATTTAAAGCCCTTGCTTTGCTGAGTGGAGATGCAGTGCACCAGTAGCTTGCTCAAGCTCTTTGCAGTCCTCTCCTCTTGGTGCAATGAGGACAGATGGCTCAAGCAGGCCAATGACCAAGAGCAATCCATTCTCCCTACAAGCTCAATTTAAACCTAAACATGACAAAATTCAGAAGTTGTGAACCACTGAAAAGACAAAGTCACATGCACACCTCATTAATTCACAGCCCATAAATAACATTAGAGAGGCATTCCTCTACGTGACTCATAGGAAGCCTTAAGCGTGAGTGGCAGGCAGGGAGCACATTACAGAAGTGGCAGTGAAGCTTTCAGGAGCACGACGTGCACTTTGGCAACGTGGATGACAGGAGCACTAAGTTGAAGCTAGTGGCTCTTACTAAGCCATTTGGACATCAGGAATGTAAGTGAATGTCTTTTGGTGTTCTGCTCCCAAGGCATTTGAAAGAAAGCATAATAGCACTGGTCTTGGAGGGATTTCAAGAAGCTGGAATCAGAATGAATGCTGGTTTTAATTTGGACTAACGAGCTTAAAGAGCAAAATGAAAGACTCAGAGCAATTTTGCAGAGTCAAGACACTTAACACTAAGCTGAGGAACATCAGAATCTGATCTTTGCAAGTGTTTTCCATCTTCTATACAGAAAGAGCAAGCGAGACCCAGTGTTTGATTCAGATTAAATGGTTAATTATTACTGCTATTGTTGAACTCTGACAGTGTAGCAAATCAGTGACGGACAAGAGAGAAATAAAGCCAGCCTGCAATGAACTGCCTGCAATGCAAGGGAGAATACAGAGAGCACCAGAAGCTTGCAGCACTGTGAGCGTATTTATTAGTGTCATCTCACTTCTCCTGATGGGGAGATGGGGATCTTTAGCGTGGACTTGACTGGAGTGAGCTGATAGCCTGGGGGCCAAGCACCGGGTGAGTGTTAATTAAAAAAGCAACACAAGAAATACCCAGGTTTATTACTGGGATGGTCACCTGTTCAGCAAAACTCCCTCCAAAGCTGCTTGTGGTGGATGAACCCTCAGGGCTTTGGTGGATGGTGACATTGTCTCATCCTGAGCAGGCACACTGGTATTAGGTTAAAATTAAACCACCTATTGCCTTGCAATGGCAGGCTTCAAGGGTTGTTTGGAGAGCATCTGGCCATATTATCTGAAAGAACCCCCTGTGCAATTACAACTGTGGCAAGATCTCTGCAGCAAGGTGCAAGAAAGAGAATAAACGTCTCCAAGCTGTGTCAGAAAGTCTGCATATGTGAAAGCCCTTACACTAGCTCTCTGTTTCTTGAGAACCACGTCTTTGCTGCTGCTGCTTGAACTCCTTCACATGATGGGGAATAAAAGACAGCTGTGAGGATGTGGGTATGATGATCCCAATGGTGGGGCCTCAGGTGGCTGAGCAGTAGTTACAAGATTTGTTTTTCTTCACAGAAATCACTTGTCATTCAGAGGGATGTTGTTGTGTCATGGCCAAGCAGTTTCCTGGTGTCGTCATAAGGCACATGTAACAGTGAGGCAATGGTGACACGCAGGCATGGTCCCTCTTGGGACCTGCAGCGCTGCGTCCCTCAGCTCAGCAGGCATGAATGTTAGGAGGAGGCTGCTGGCCACATGAAACCAGCCTCATCTGGAAGAAGCTCTCCCTCCTTTTCCCCTGATGTCACACATGTTGCTTGCTCCTCTCATCCTGTGTCTGCTCAGTCTTGCTTTTTACATTAGTTTTGCTCCCACCCCATCCCTCACAAGCACCTGTAAATCACACGTGCCCGCAGGTGAGAGCGGCCAGTCCTTCCTTCCTCCTTCTGCTCACTGACCACCATAAACCCTGCTTACATGGATCATCCCCTTGGACAATGGCTGTTCCAGGTGATGTTATCCAAGAGAAAATGGAATTGTTCTTTCCATGGGGCCTGAGCTAAGTTTGGCAGGAACATCCAACACTTTCAACCAGGGCTTAAATAGTGCCTCTTACCACCTTCCAGTGGAGGTTTCTAGTTTAACTTGTTGCAAAGAAAACCTTGTTCCTCATTAACATGAACCTCAGTGTTTCAGGTGGAAACCAACATGCAGTGCATTTTCCAGGTTTCCAGGGTAGTGGTGCTGGTGTGAGATGAGCTTCCAGATGTTGGGCGGAGCCCAGATGACTCCCTCCTCACATCCCAAAGGCTGTGCTGGTCTACACTCCTTAGGAGACCATGTACTAATCAGCCCCTGCCTGGACTGCTTGAGAACCACAGTATGGATCAGCTGGTGCCCTCTGCGGAGCTGCACCCTCAGACCTTGTCTCTTGGTCTGTCTGTTGCCTCTAATGACTTGCCATGACACACTGACCCCAATGGGTCTGACTTAAACTGCACCCTGAATCTGCAGCCCTGCAGCAGTATACAGAGAGAGGCAGAGCTCCTCACATGGAGCAGATTTGTTCGGCTGCTGCTGGGAAGAGCCATAGTCTCCCTTGGCCAAAGCAAGAGTGATCTACCTGACAGGGTTCAGCACTACTCCCGGCTCCTGTGTGGGGCAGCACAGGCGAGGAGCAAGGCTCTCCCTTCCAGCCTGCCCCACTCTTTGTCCCTAAGCCTGGCAACTGTCCCTCTCTGTCCCAAGGAATCCCCCATATGGCCTCCATAGCAGGATGGGGAGGAGGTGCATCGTGATTCCTAATGATATAACAAGGATCAAAGCGTGGCTGAATATAATTTGCTTTCCCCCGACCTCTATCTGCATCCCTGCTAGAGCTCTGTTCCTCATCCTTCCCTCCTTCCTGAACCCACCAGCTCTGCTTCTCTCTCCCAAACACTTACCAGTAACCAGGAAGAGCCTGGGCACAGAGGAGCATGAACATGCACGGAGCCACAGGCAGCAGCTTGCACTTCCCACCTTAGGGGATGGCAGAAGCAGGGATCAGGCTGTAGCTCAGAGCGGGGACCGTGCCTGCTTCTGCATGGGCTGCTGGCACACTGATGCAGAAGCCTTTCCATCTACTCCAGCATCTTCCTTCTCCTCACTTCCAAGCCCTCCTTCAGCCAGGAGCATGAACAGGGTGCCACAACCTTGTTCCTGCTTGCATTCCACTGGGAGAGGACATCCAGGTGAGGATGGGAAGCCAGGCAGGATCTGCCCAGCATTCAGGGCCAGCAGGGTGGGGATGCTTGAAACAATCCAATTTAGCAGACACTGCTCACAGGGACATGAATAATGGGAAGTTGATGCTAAACTGGAGCCATAATTTTCATACCAGTGCAAACAGATCCAAATTGTGATAAAAGGTTTTCATCTGCGGAGGCTTGGAGAGGCCCCTGTGCTCTGATTTACTGCGCCTCTTAATGTCGCATCTGACAGCACTTTGCAAACAAAATGTTCTGGCCATAAACTAGCAGGAGAGTGAGTTAGTGAGGCTGGAGGAGGGGATGAAAGGAAGGGGTGGGAGAGGGGTAAAAAGAATGGCATTATTGCTCTGTTGCTGATTGACCTGTGAGGGCAGCAGAAGAGTCGGCGGGATGAGACCAAGGCAGGCAGCAAAAGGAAGGTGAGGTTGAAGGCAGAGAGGCACCCAGGTTTGTGAAACTCAAAGGAAAGCCCCCAGCTCCTCCTGCCAATCTCCATGGGAGCTGCACGTCCAAATGCTAATCTGGACTATCCCCATCCCCAAGGGCAGCTCAGGGGTATTAGTGCTGGTTCCTGTTCTCCCAAGGTAACACTCATCCAGGAGCAGAGGATCTGACTGCTTCAGCTATGAGGAGTCATGGTTTGGCAGGGACACGCATCAGCCAGAGCTGCTTCACCTGCCCTTCTCTGCCACCTCCTCTGTGCCTACAGCTGCCACTTTGCTTCTGCCGCCTTCTCCTCCTTCTACCAGGGAGCCTGACCCCAAAATGAGACCAGAGACTCCCACATCCTCAAGGGGAAGACCTTCAGAGCAAGAGAGATCAAGTGAGAGAGATCCCAGAGTCCACCAGGAGATGTGTACTTCGTGCTGCTTGCCTGGGAAGGTCTGGCTTCTGCTGTGATGTCCCCTTTTAGTCCCGGGTGTGGCCAGCTGAGAACCCGGCTGCTGGGATAAAGCTGGTCTCAGCAAGTGTGAGACAATTCAGGTCCTGGGCTGGAGTCTGGCAGGGATGCTGGGTTAGTTGGGAATATGGGTAAGAAGCAGGAGCTGCGGGCTGATGGATCACAGCCCCGAGGCATCTGAGCACGCAGGCTGCTACATTTTGCACCAGTGGAAGCTTTCTCAGCCTGCTTGGCTCCATTCCCAGATATAATGAGCTGCAGTAATTGAGCCTGGAGGTCAAAAATGTGCAGCTCACTGTTGCCAGAGTGTAGAGGGCACTGTCTTCTGCGCAGGAAAGGCTTGGCGAAGGTGGTGTCTTGTCTCCATGGATATTTGGATGTCGAGCAGCATGGATGGTCATGAGAATGACCAAGAAACCTTCTGGGAAGCACAGTGCCAGGCAAACTGGCCATACCCATGAACAGGGTGTTGCTCAGCTCTGGCCACAGCACTGCCTGGGCAAGCACCACATCAGAGCAGCGCCAGGAGGACTCAGTGTCCACCCTTGGCTCCGTGGTGCTGGCAGGCAGCCTGGGTGGCAGGGAGGGCAGGCAGCACACACGTACTGTTCTCGAACCCCCTTTTCTCCCTGCCAGCTCCAGGGGAAGATGGGATCTCATCCAGCTTGTGCTGTGTACAGTATCAGGCTAAAGCTCTGCTGGTCATGCTTGGCTTCCCTAGTCCATGGAGAAGAGAAGGTGAGGTTTGTCCGACTTACCTAAAGACAAGGAATTAATACACTCAGCAAGACTGAGTAGGTTTCCATGCCAAAATCCAAACAGATGAGTCGCTTATGCTGGATCATGGCTTTTTTTCTCCCAAAACCTTGTGACCAAGTTCAGGATGGTTTGTTATGCTCTTCCTTGATCTCTCCATCACCTTTCCCTTTCTCTCTGGCCTGGGCAGAACCTCCTGCCATGAGCACATCACCACCTTTAAGAACATCGAAGTGTTGTCGGTTCATAGTTAGTTCAGAGTCGTGGTTTCTGAGGGGTCCCATGGCCCAGACCCATGAGATCCCAAGAAACCTGCAGCACTGTGTTACACGCTCCCTTAGCAAGTAACCTATCCAGCAGCGCTCTGACTAAGCACTGCCACGTTTGTCATCTGAGCTGCCTCCTGTCCCCTGGGACGAGTAAAGGATATTATTGTAACCCAGGCGGTTAATATCAGACCCTCCTGTCTCCTGTCCCCCGCGTGTGCAATGACCAATTCAGCGCTGAAGGCAGATGAGCATGTTCTTAATGACATTCCCAGCAGTGCATCCTCACTCCGGAGAGGACTAATCCCTGTAGCCATTCCTAATGCGGCTGAAATCAAGCAGGCTGGGATTTGCTTCCCCATCTTTATGTGTCAGGCCCCTTGAAGAAGCATCAAGTTCAGGAGGAAAGGTAAAATTGAGTGAAAATACCCCAGAGGAGCCTGGAACATGCCCCTTTCTCCCTCATGAGAGTGTTTCGCACTAGCAAAACACTTCTCCATGTCAGACCTTGTTCCCCTGCTCAGCAGCATTGCCCTGCTCACAGAAGCTGTGTCCCTCCATCCCTGTGTCTTCCCTCTCTCAATTTTTAGACAATCTCCCCTACCCTGCTTGGGGATTTGTCTTCATCTCCACCAGAAAGGTGAGATGATTCCAACTTCCTCATGATCCCAAGCTCCTCAGTTTTTCTTCTGTGAAGTCCTGGAGGTATCTGACCTGGCTGGAGATCTTGTATGGGCCCGGAAAACCCTTTGTAAAATGGAAAGGGTTTTTTTGGGGGGATACCTACTCTTGTCCCACTGAGGTTGGCCGTGAGCTGCAATGTTTGTTGTGGTCAGCTGAAAGTTGCTGATGTAGCAGCTCTTTCCTCAGTCTCCTCTGGGTCTCTCCCTACATGCATTGCCCTGGAGTGAGACATGAGAATTTGTGATACTGGGAATGGTTCTGGAGAAAATGCAAAACATAAAGGAAAGCCAGACTGTGTTTGGAATGAGAAAAGGACACCAAAGTCAGTGTTCTGGAGCAGGGACGTGCACAACTACATCCAAAACCTGGGCATAGCCACACCAAAAGTGACTTGGAAACCAAACCCAGGGTGAAACCAGGCTTCCTCCACAGAGATGGGGCAAGTGGCACTTCAAATGGGCACCACACAGAGTACTCCTTAGCCCTGACCAAGCAGAACAGACCATGGTGTCAAGCCCTGCAGATCATGTACCCCATTGCCTGTGCCCAGACCTGTTCTTTTACCTGATCAAGGTGATGAAGGAATGATGGACCCATTTTATGCCTCTTTTCACTAGCTTCTTCCCATCAAGGGATGCTTGGTGAGAGACAGGAGTCGTCAGACAAAGTTGTCTCCTCTGGGTTTAGGTGGACTTCTACATGGTATTTTGTGGCTGATGCAGCACTGTGTGGCTGAGCTCTCAGTCAGACGACCCTGGAAAGCAAGGGCTTTATTTCAGAGACTGGAGTTTTTTCATACCCTTGAGATACAGTTTGCTCCAGAAAGCAGTTATGCGCTAGGGCAGAGGTTTTATCATGTGCTGGGGCAAGGAACGGCCCTTCAGAACCAGGCCAGGCCCTTTCGCAGGTGCACTGGAGCTGGTGGTGCTGGTCCAGCTCACACTGAGCTCTCATCCTCCTCACCCAGGGACCGCGCTGCTCCGGCTGTTGTCAGAGCAACGGCGGCTTCTCTGCAGCTTCTCCTGGCAATAAAGTTTTGCTCTGAACCTCAGTGACAGTTCCATGCACTCCCAGACCAGCTGCTTTCATGCCATCTCCTTCATCTCCCTCTCGTGTCGCTGCGCACTAAAGCCACAGCAGCCCACGTGGTGGCATGAAGCATGTTTTGAACTGCCCCCAGTGAGAAACCTCACGGTGGAGATCATCAGGCCAGTAAAAACAAACCCATTCACCTGTTAATTCTCCCTATAAACCACGCCACAGTCACACAGGGCAGAGCATCCTTTGCTGCCAGCTGTGCTTCCCACCTGCACACTGTTGGAAACTGTGGGAAGTCGGGATCAGCTCCTGTGGTTTCATTTCACCACTGAGGGTATGGCAAGTGCTTGCTGTGGGGATTTGCTTGTGTTCAGGTTGCTGTTGACAGATCAAGTGGAATGTCCCCATCACACTGACACCCCTGGAGTTAAATATCCTGTCCTGCTGCCACCACCAGCTCCTTAGGTGCAACCCTGAGTGTTTAACACGCCTCAGGTGACATGGAGAGCTCCCATGACATGATAGGGGGACCTGCAGCCAGCCTTGAGATGTCTTCATGGTCCTGCTGACCAAACCCATGGCAGAGAACCAGGGTGATGGGTCTCCACTTCCTTCAGTCTTCTGTTGGTGTTGGGACGGTGCATAGGGTAGCTTGGAGCAGTGTGGAGAGCTGCCAGCCCTCATGGCTAAAAGCTTGGCTGTGAGCAAAAGGGAGCATAGCAAGCTTTGCTTGGTGTTGGGGTAAACCATAGGTTAAACTGGAGCTGGCTGCCTTCTCTCAGGGTCCTGCCCTGTTCATCCTTAGTGCTGCCACCCCTTCCAAGCCCCCCTGCCCCTGGGGTGCTGGTGAAACTGCTGGATCAGAACCACAAACCTGCAGCTTTAAGATGGCAAAGAAGCAGCTTCTCTTTCTGCCAAGGGAATGCTCTGCATGGCCAGCACAGCCGCTCTACAGCATGAATCCCTTGCCTGTAGTTGCTCTGCATCCAAGGAAATTCCTAATCCACCTGCTCCTTGGGGCTTTCTGGCCTGAGAGGGCTTAATGCTCCCAGCACGGAGAGCCCTGGAGCCCTGCCATCCACCTCCCATAGTCTGGTGCCACTGCAGCACTGAGCCCTTCCTGCGCAGCACAATAACTCTCCACAATAGCTCTTCCTCTGCCCCTCTGAGGACAGGCCTGCAATCTTTCTAATGAGTTTGTTCAAAATGAATTTTCCAGGTTTTTACCACAATTGCTCCCCCCCGCCCCTCCTTTCCAGCTGCCTGGCTCCAGCACTCCCCAGCTCACCCAGCGCTGAGCCTGTTTTCTCTCTTCACTCGCACTTTAATTATATGAACTGGGTTTTCTTTATTTCCTTCCTTTTTGATTGCTATTTGCTGTGTGAATTCAATGTGCAGAATGTACCCTGGGAACCCCCCGCTCTGCGTGTGCTCTGCTGGGTCCCAGCACTGCTGATTAGAAAGAGATCCTTTATCCGTGGCGGAGAGGCTGGCGTGTCAAAGCAGCCCCAACTTCACCATTCACATCTCCCCCGCTCTGAAGTGCCTGTGGGTCCCTGCCACACTCAGAGTCTCTTTGAAAATCCCTGCGATTGGAATAGCCAGACTGATGCTTTCAGCACTCGTGTCATGGCTCCTACCAAGAGTTATTAGTGTGCCTTTCTCTAGTCTTTAAAGCTCTTTCCGATAATGTTCTGTTGGTGTTTAGAAAGGGTTTTGTATGGATTTGACACTGCTGTGGCTCTTCATGTGTGAAGTCTTTTCTGGGCTGGGGTTGGTGGTGCCCTTTGCTTCTCCCCATGGCTTCAGGGATGGCTGCCTGCCATGGGCATCCTCCCTGAGGGGCTGTGGGACCAGGGGTACTCATCCCTGGGGTCTATAAGCAGCATTGATTTTGCAGATCCCAGATGTCCATGGGGATGTGTCAGGGCTCTTCCCAGAGCTATCAGGCCAAATGGGCACTGATACGGGCAGCTACAATGCACAGGCTCTGTGTCATCTGCCAGAGGTGTTTCCATCCCCATTTAATTACTGGGGTTTCCTGTCTTTGGGGTTTGTAAACACATCTGCGCTCTCCTGTCCCCCAAAGGGCTCAGTGTCCCTGCAGCACCAGGGCCTTTCCCGCCCTGCCCAGAGTCCCCCTCCTTGTGACAGCCACATCCCGCTCCCGCCTGCTCTTTGCTCCCTCCTCATTTCTGCAGTCAGAAGCAGATTCCTGTTCCCTTCTCTCCACACCTCAGCCAACAACCAGTGTTCCCCAGAAAGACAGAGCTGGGTCCTGCAGCAGGGACAAGGCATCTGTGGATCCAGGGAAGCAGTAGTCAGGTCCTGTCTCCAGTGGGATACTCCAACTCTGCTGCTCTTGTCCATGACTGTCTTGCTTCCTTTCCCAGTCTCAACTGCTACCATTGGAGCCTGCATCTCCTCTTCAGGCTGTGGTCTGGCCTCATCTCCAGCCTCCCAGCAAGGTTCTGCCATATTCCCTGGCAGGGATCCCTTTCCTTGCAGATGCCTGAGAGCTTGAGCAAGTGGTTGGTTTACAGTCCAAAGCATGCAGGCTTATGTCCTGGCTAAGCCAAAGTGTGATCCCATCCAAGGGTGGCCACCAGGGACCTCATCTAACCCATTTACAGATCTAACCCTCTTCTGATCCCTGCTAAATCCACATCCTTAGGCATGCCTTGTGGCCATGAGTCCCTCCAGCTATGCTTTTGCTGTACATATGAAACCATTTCCTTTTATCAGTTTTAATTAGGTTGTCTCCTGGTTTAATGGTCTGGCACTTTCTCTTTTGCTTTGAGAAGAGATAAGCAGGGGGACAGGCTGTTCAGTCTATGATACCTGTAAGGAACAGGTACCCTGCACCACATCCCACCCATCATGTCTTTCCAGTTCCCTGCATGCCAAGTCCCTGAGGTGCAGCACTTCATCACCCTGATGTTGGCTGCTTCCTGGTGTGCTTGCTTCCAGGTGACATGAAAAGAGGAACATGGAGCTGTGTCTTACAATTTGCCTGCAAGAAAGTGAACCTGTGAGCTTCACCTCTGATCAGCTGCAACCCAAGGACCTTGTCTGGGGCAGCTTTTACCCAACCTCTAAGATGAAGACAGATCCATAGCATCTATCATTTCACTTCTGCATCCTGGCATAGTTGGTGGCTCCCTGGTCAAAGAGGATGGGAGTGGAGGAGGACATCCATGGTGGACCGTGGACCATGGCCATGGCACATGAATTTACAGTAATGCTCACCTCCTTTTTCAGATGCATGTTCTTTCTCTTGCTGGAACACATATTTACACACTCAGGTCATTCTGTTCATGCATCTACAGGCCAGACTTGCCTTAATTATTTGTGTCATATGCAATGTCACTGTTGCCCTGTTTCCCCATGTTATTAGCTAAGGCTTTGTGCCACAGCTGATATGTTGTACCACTGGACAAAGTCTTACAGATCCTTAACAAGTGAGAAAACATTCTGCCCTGGGAAAGCAGGCAGCACCTTTGGAATAAGGGACAAGTGGGATGGGAGTGGGTGAGAGCAGGACATCTATTAGCTAAAAGCCCTGCAGGAAAATCAATTAACTGCTGTTGAGTTCCCCTCTGCGGGTGCTGATACTGTGACATGGTTCCTGGAAGAAGATACTGTCCTGTCTGGTATAAAGTGTGTGTGCCTGTGGGTGTGAGTGTGCAGGAGGAATGTGCTCAGACACCTGGGAAGAGTCCTTCTCTCTTGGCTTTAGATGTCTGTGGTGTGCATCTCGCCAACTGGGTCACTCATTTCTGCTTCATTTGCACTCACTGCAGAGAAAAATACACTTCCAGGCAAGATACGTCTGATAGAGTCTGGCACACACCCCAAACCTGCTGTAAGAGGGGCTCGGGGTGATTGACTGGGGTGAAGATGCTTACAACTGGTCAGATTAGACTGACCTTCTGCCTCGTTTCGTCTTTCCAGGGAGCATTTTGCAAAGAGATCCAGTGATAAAAGAAGAGCTTGTACAAACACAGTGGTCAAGGAAGCTGGAAGCCCTTATTCCAAAATGGAGAAGAAACAAATAACTGAAACGTATGAAAAAATACCAGGAGCGCTGGAAGAAGTTCAAGGTCTGTCTAGAGGCTTTCTAGGAGAAACAGATGCCCTACAGCTACAAAGAGGTCAAAGCCAATTGCCTGGAAGTAGAAGCTCTGCTGAGGGCTCAGATGTTCAGGCATAGTTTCAAGTGCAGCACCAAACTGCCCAACCACAGCTGGCAAAGGGGGCTGAGGACCTGACCCCCAACATCTCTCACTGGGACCATAAGGCTTCATGAAAACAGAAGGAAGCCAGCATGCCCTGACCTCCCTGGCACTTGCTAAGAGATGAGTGGCCAGAGAACAGCCTCATGCACAAACCTGAGGGCAGGCAAAGCACAGGCAACCATCCAGCACAGCCCACATGCAGAGCCCAGTTAGAGGTGTGATAGCCCCTTCTCTTCCTGCCCTCTCTGCATCCCATGGGAGCATAGCCAGGGTGTGAAGGCACCCCCTTCCCTTCCCACTTCTGCTAGCCTCCCCATGCAAGAGTGGCTCAGGTCCATGCTGCAGATCAAACGGACAAGGCAGGGAGATGAGCCAGGCAGGGTGGTGAACCAGAAGGGAAGATGAACCAGAAGGGAAGAAGGGTTGGTGGTATTGGCAGTCCGGGAGTAATGGTTGGACTTAATGATCTTAAAGGTCTTTTCCAACTTACTTGATTCTATGATTTATGATTCTATGAAGCAGGCAGTGGCATGAACCAGACCAAACCCTGATGCTGCTGCAGAAGTTCCCCTGCGCCCACTTATCTAGACCGTCACTGATCCTTACATGCTGCCTAGGACCAGATGGCAGTCCACACTGACCAGGGCAAGGAGGTTCCGCAGGACATCCATCCTTGCTAGCCGAGGAGCTGAGGAGGAGGTGTTGGCACAGCCAGGGCCCAGGAAGGAGCCCAGGTCAGAGAACAACACCCAGGATAGCAGCCAAAGTCAGTGGAGAGAGGAGTGGTCCAGTTGTGAGGGTGCAGGATGTGCTGGAGAGCTCAAGTGTAGCCATGCAAAGGAGAAGCTGCCTTCCACAGGGCTGCACGCAGAAATGTGTCTCATGTACAGTGTGGAGCAGGGGCTGCTCATTTGATTAATGGCCCTTTTGGACAGTTAGAGAAATGGTTAGACACGGCTAGTGAAACAAAAGAGATTGGCAATCATGTGAAAAATAAGGAAAAGGGTTCAGTGAAATCCTGGCACTGTGAAATGTATGTTATTAATTCAAAGCGAGCCGGGCCAGAGTGTCACATACATCAAGGCCAGGCATTGCCCGGCTCCGGAAAGGGACAGACACCGAGCAGAGTGAGCAAAGACGGGTGGTGTGGGCAGTGGCCCCATGGTCTTCCCATAGATGTGGGCAGATGTATAAGAGGGGTGGGACCATAGGCACAGGGTGTATTAGCATGCCTGGGGAGTGTCTGGGAGTTGCAGCCAGTGGATAATGGTTACGTGAGAAGTGCCAAAGGCCAAGATGTAGAGCATGGAGATGCTTGGGCAGGAGAGTGATGGTGCGGTAGAACAGCAGGGAAGGGAAGGGGGACAGCCAGGGACTCCTCCAGATTCCATCATAGCTAATTTAACCTATGGATAATGGTTGTCAGGTGATCCCTCCTGCCATGAGCAGGCTGTCCCAGCACCAGTGACACACAGCGGGGACGTGCATGGGCAAGCAGGGTCAGGCTGGGAACCAAGAACTGCAGCAGGTCTATGAGCTGCTGCTCTGTGTGTAGGCTCAGAGCGGGTCCAGGGGCCCGTCTGGTCACAAACTAATTTGGTTTCATAAGAACTGATAAAAAAAGCCCAAAGAAAAAATAAACATCCAAGGACAGAAAGTGGTTGTCAGCAATTTGAAAATGAAAAGGAAACCAGCATCAGCCATTTCCCTGGGTGGACTGCTCTAGCAGAGATTTGCAAGAGCAGCAGCAGGACATCTGGAGGGCTGCACAGATGTTCTACCCCAGATAGGGATGGGATGTGTTGGAGTGAAGGCTGGGGGGGATGCAGACTTGTGTGCTGGAGCATCTCTCACACATAGCCTCAAAGTGCAGCTCAGCGGGGTCTGAGGAAGCTCCTGGCCTGAGTGGGGTGGTCTGGTCCCTGCTGGACTTCTGTGGGACTTCCCAAAATGCCTCTTTGGATATCAAATCCCCTGTGGCAGCTAGTCAATTTTCAGCCATGTCAAGGTTATCCAGTCTTCACGGTGCAGACCCCACTACAGATGCCCCCCAGATCTGATTTCCATCCACACGTGGCTGATTCAGAAGCCAAGGGAGCTCCTTAGCCCACCCATCTGCAAGAATCTGAGCAGGACCCATGGGACCCAGTGACCCCCATGCTGTGTGGTGAGGTGTCTGCAGTACGGTGTCACCTTGGGATGGCTTCATCTCTCCAGAGAGGAGAGGGTGCTTTTGGTGTCCTGCCCAAGGGAGGTGATGAGGTGGGTCTGTTGGACACATTGGGTTTGCAGTCTCTGACGCAAAGCGGAGAACAGGTTTGAAAGGAAGGGGCAACATTCTGGCCTCCAAATTACAAGGGAACTGAGGCAGAAAGGCACCTTTTGGTGTCCTTCTGAATGCTTGTGCCTTTTTGAATGTCCTTTAGACTTGAGATTGTCAGCTGCTGCAGGAAGATGGGCAAATTACTTGGCCTGGGGAGTTTCTGGTGGCTTTGGAGACTCTGGAAAGCAGACCAAGAGTATGAGATGAGTTTGCAGGAGCACATTAACCTGGGTTTAACACATCACAGCTCCTCATGCTGTCCTTCAACGCTAATGACCCAGAATACTTGCTACCCTGAGCTCCTGTCACCTCAGAGCTGGCTCCCCTGTGAGGGGGCTGTGCCTCCAACACACACAGTTCTGCAGCTGCTGGGAGATCAGTATTTAAAACATCAAGTGTTTCGGATGATGAGATGAATACAGCCAGGGCATTGCCAGGTCAGACACTCCAAAGCCATTTGTGCCACTTCTGAGCCCTAGGACCACCCCGGCAAAACCAAGCTATATGGCTGATGAGACAGGTGGGAGCTGTATGGAGCACAACAGGCAAAGGTGTCTCTGAGACTGAAGGTCTGGCTGGAATGAGCAGAGAAAAGTGAGACTGGAGCACCTTAAAACCTCAGGTCTAAATGGCAGGCAACTCTACAGATATAAAGTTTGCGTGCTGGCATCAGCTTAAGTGATCTGGGGGACTTTATGTTCGGAATTGGACAGATTGTTATGAGGAGACCATCTAAAACAACTTGCGGAAGTACATTTGTGCTAATTAGTCATAAGACCTGAAGCAAGGATTGTGCACTTCTGCCCGTGCTTCCCTGAGACCATATTTAGCAATTCTTCAAGTGGACCGTGGGTATTAGCATTATCTGCTGAGGGAGAATGAGCAGAAACCTCTGGAGCTTTTGAGGACATGCTGGCAGCCTCCTGGGATGGAGCACCAGGTAGTGGCATGGAGCCAGGGGAGCCCTTTGCACTGTACCTTTCTGCTGCCTCCTGGCAGCATTGCTATTTCCAGCCATTGGGCTGCAAGGCTCCTCAGCAGCTCATCGTCACTGAGATGTCACAGACAGGCTTTGACAGGTATCCCAGAGGAGTTCTCTTTCCAGAATGTGTTTTCAGGACCTGAGCTGAGAAATCTGTCCTCTCTCCTGGGCATTGGTTGCTGCCATGGGATCCTTCCTGTCAGTCGGGGTGCTGGCTTGAATGGGTCTATGGCTCAAGGAGCTTGCTTTTGTTGAGAAGGATGCTCCTGTCTTACCCAGGCCCACAGATCCAGTCATATTCCCCTGCTGTCCCTGGAACTTTAGTGGAACTGTGCCCTTTGGACAGACAGCAAATCGCTGCAATGTCAAGCTGTAAGGCTATATGTTTTGGTTGATCATAATTCATTATTGAAAGCCAGGGGGACAAATGTACACAGAAAAGATTACATGAGCAGGCTGCCGCCTCTTGCCACTTGGCTGAGGTTAGCATCACAGTTAAGCTACTAGTTTATAATAAGCTCATTGGGGATTTTCGATAGAAGTGCCTTGCTGGTACACAAATACCACCGTGTTATACCAGCAATACTCCTTGCACAGATGAGGCTATCCCAGGGAAGTAGCCTTTTATACCCAAACCAAGCAATCAAATCCATCCAGTCCTCAGAAAGAACATCTCTGCCCATGATTTCCTTCTGCAGGATGTTTGATGCCACCCTGTCCCCCTCCCAGAATCAATCCTGCCTGCAGATGCCTGTGGGTTTACCTGCATGAGGAGTTCTGTCACAGCTCAGCAGGCAAGCTGCAGCATTGCCCTCTAACACTGAGGAGCTCCGAGTTCTGCTCAGACAAACCCTGCTCCTGGTGCTTGCCTGTACATTGGGCAATTGCTGAGAAAATCATAGAATTAGAATAGTTAGGGTTGGAGAAGACCTTTAAATCACCATGCGTAGGCACTTTTGGATGGGGGTACAAGAGCTGATGAACCCCAGCTGCATGGAAGCACTGGTTCCTATCTGGAGGTGGCAATGGGGAGCAAAAAGGAGTCAGCTGGGGAAGGCTGGAGACTGCAATGTGGAACGTCCAGGTTTTGGATGTTGAGAAATGGGAAGTGACAAAGGCCAGGCTCCTTTTGCCAAGGGAGGAGATGTTCCTGGCACTAACGCTCCACTCAGCATTTCTCAGGGCTGCAGCTCACTGCTGGAGGCGCTGCCCTGGAGCTGATGTCACTGTGGCACAGGCAGAAGCAGAGAATCCCTTTTCCCTTCCAGCAGATTTGCTTCTGCAGACAGTGAGGCATAGCACGTGTGCAGGAGATCCAGGCATTGCTCGCAGGGAAAGGCAGAACTCAGCTTAGGACTCTAACAGGTTACACGCTGCTCCAACATGTTGTACCAACCAGGTTGCAGAAGGGTTTTGTGTCTTTAGCCTGGAGCACATGGTTTAGCTCCAGCACATGGCTGCAGACTCCAAAGACAACAAAGTCAAATAGACAAACTCCAGAGATGACCAAAGGGCTGGGATCTGGGCACAAAGACTGTCTTTCACCTCCAGTCACCCATACTGGTACATACCATGCCTCCACCTTCTGTATTTAAACATGATAGGGGCAAGGAGGAGAGGAGGAGGAGAAATGGAAGAAGATCAATGTGTGGAGTGGGACAGCAGCCCATGGGTGGAGATGTGCTCCTGGACCAGGGAGGAGGTGCTCCCCATGAGCTTTGGAGCTCCCTGTGATCCTGGGCTTCAGAGGCCAGTCCTGGTCCAGTCAAAACGAAGAGCTGGCAAATTCTTACTGTCTGAAGAGCACATCTAAGCAATTACTGTCCAAACTTCAGGCTCTGGGGAAGCTCCAGGAACTCCTCTGCTTCTTTCATTCCCTAGTTCAAAGATGTGTGATGTTTCCAGCACTCCAGGCTGCTTTGGGAACTCACCAAAAGATCCTAAACTACACTTCATTTGTATATAATGTGGATGTGAGTTTTGCTACAAGATAAATGCAGGCTGGTAAGAGGCCACAGTTGTTTATACACCGGAGCTGGTAAGCAGAGATCTTTGCAAACACAGAGAGACTTCTTGTGCAGGGTGAAGGGGCTGTCAGGGTGGAAACACAGCTTCCTGAACCTCCGAAAACAAATGTTTGCTCTCCATTTTCCCCTTGGGTCTGCACAGTGTGGAAAGAGGGTCAGTCAAAGGCATCCCTTCTTTGGTCACATTCCCATAGGAAGCATCTGCTACTAAACATATGTTGCTGAAAAAAACCCCAACACATAAATACAAACACAGTCTTTGGTTCACAGGCACTTCTGTCGATCCAGGATAGAGTTCTCTGAAGCTGGGAGATGACCCGTTGGTTGTACTCTGCATAGCAATGTCAGAGTCGAGCCTGTTGGGAGCTGGGTGCAGGGTCTGTGGAACCTCTCCATGGATCCATCACCTGAAGGTCAGGAGCAAGCTCAGACAAGACCTAGCAGAGTGTCTATCCCAGCTGGAAAAGAGAGTGAAGGGAGAAGGGAGACGGAGATGGAGGAATAGGGTGTAGGAGTTGGGAGGTCTGAGGGTCTCCAATCTGGAGTGCATCTTCTGGGAAAAGGGCTGCTTGTAGCTGCTGCAGCAGGTAGTTGATGCTCTTACTCAACAGTGGGACCTACCAAGAGATGGGAACACATCTTCCATGCAAAGCTCAGGCAGGAGCATATAGGGACATGATTTTGCAGCTGTGGTGTGAAAGTCACCTCCAGTCGGGGGGTCCTTCAGAGACAAGGTCATGCCATGACATGTGGGTCATCCTGTTCTCGCCCATCACTGTCACCAGTGCCTCATACCAAACTCCAGTAGCTCCTTGGGAGTGATTTCTGTCCCCTCCCCTGTGACAGAGCTGGTGGGTCCAGTCCCTCTCCTCTTCCACAAAGTGACCTCCACCTTTGTCCCTCACTGCTGCACCTACTTCCATGTCAGGGACCCTTTCCCAGGAAAGAGTTTTGGGATTTAAAGTGATTTTGCTTGTCCTGATTGAACAGAGGGCCCCACTTAGCTGTTGCTAATATGAAAGGAAAATTTCCCTTCTCCTAAGCAAAGGAAAAGACGAGCTGGATAAATAAGGGAAGTACAATGTTCAGACATGGTCATTCCAGGGGTGCTGGTCCCCACAAGTCTTCTCCCAGCTCTCCAGGGGAAAGCTTTGAGCCCCACAAGGCACAGCACAAGCCCTCTGGGGCAGTGATGGCACCTGAGGAGGGCAGAGGGATGGGTGGCAGCAGGACTTGGTGTAGCTCCTCCTGTGTGGACTCCCAGAGTGTGGGACGCTCCCTCCTTGCCCCTGGGAGCAGGGTGGCCTGCACAGCCCATGAGGCTCTGAGCCAGCCCCTTGCTGCTCCTCTCGGGAGGCTTTTCCCTCATCTTCTGATGGCTTCAGCAGTTTTTCCAATCTCTACTCCAAATACATTCATTAATAGTTTATCCCATTTGTTCTTGTGCCAACACTGGCCTGTAGTTTAAATAACAAGCTGCCCTGCTCATGTTTACCCTTCCCTACCTCTCTTTCTCCCCCAAAACATTTACAGAGAGCTATCACATGTCTTTCAGCCATCGCTTTTCTGGGTTAAACATTCTGGGGCAGTCCCATGGGTTATACATGAGCTGAGCCAGAAGAAGTCTGCTGCAGGGCCAGTAGGCTGCTGAGCAGCCTGAGGTGCACGAGGACAGCATCCCACAACTGAAGCAGCTCAACAGCCCCATGAAATGCCAACACAAAGCAGCAGAACAAAGTTACCTGCTTCTAATAAGCAGAACTCCATAGGCACTGCACATCCCTGCACTGGTTTCCAGCAGGTGGGAAGTTTGGGGGGCTCAGGAAAGCCCCAGGAAAGAAGGGTAATGTTGTGGTGTCCCATCTCCTGTGCTGCACAAGTTCCTCCAGTCCGTCCTCCCTTGTTTCCATATACTACTAATAGTCTCACCTCTCCAAGCTCTGCAGGGTGGATTAGACATGTGGCTTCCCTCGGCAGGAATCCACATGGGTTCTGTCATAGAATCATAGAAACACAGAACAGTTTGGGTTGGAAAGGACCTTAAAATCATCCAGTTCCACCCCCCTGTCATGGGCAGAGATGCCTCACACTAAACTGTGTCACCCAAGTCTTTGTCCAACCTGGCCTTCAACACTGCATTAAAGTATTTAGGCAGCCTCTTCCAACGCCTCAGCACCCTCACAGTAAAGAACTTCTTCCTTACATCTAATCTGAACTTCCCCTGTCTCAGTTTGAACCCATCACCCCTTGTCCTATCACTACAGTCCTTGATGAAGAGTCCTTCTCCAGCATCCTTACAGGCCCCCTTCAGATAGGAAGGCTGCTCTGAGGTCACCATGCAGCTTCTCTTACAACTGTCTGCACTTTCTCTTTCCTGGATGCCCATCCATGCTTTCCTTTTTTAATTTCTTCTCCCTGGGTATTGAAATCATGTGTGGGTCCTTTCAGTGTTATTCTGGTGTTATCTGATGGCTGATCTGGTCCAACTCACCAAGCTTGATCCCATGAAGTCCAAAGCCTTCTGGTTTCCTCTGAAACCTCTAGCACAGAAATGTGCCTCCAGATACATAACCTTTGCACACAGCAGCACAAACTGGCACTGTCACCTCCTAGGGACACATGTCAAGAAGGACTCTGCAGCTCCTCTGTATGGAGACCCTGCTACCTGCCAGCACATGGTAGGGAACCACCCCTGGACTAAAGGCTGGGAAAGTTTAGATACTTGCTTGCAATGGATGTGCGGGCATCATGGGTCCCTGCCCCAGAGCAGCTGTGTTCTGGGCTTTCATAGTCTGTCTGCTCCTACCGGGCATAGACCCCTTCCTGAAAAGGCTCCCACTGCAGAGCAAGACACTACTGGAAGGTGGCTGTGGGTCTCAGCTGGTTGTAGGTCACAGCTGGCGGTGGGTCACAGCTGGAAGTCTTCTCCAAGCAATCCAATCTTGCCCAAGCTGCATTTGCAACAACTCTCTTCCTCTAGATCAGTGGTTGTGCCCACAGGAGTCTTCCACTGGGCCGAAGAGCTGGCTGACCCAAAACAGCTTAAAACAGGAGCTGGAGAAAAGACGACTTGAGACCTGACCTGAGCAATAGGCCAGGCTTTAGAATAGGCTTGAAAGGAAATTGTAATTAAAAGCATTGAAGTAAATAGAAAACAGGATTAAATATCACCTGGATTTACCAAAGGCACACGGTGGCAGGTTGGCTTGATAGCTTTCTTTAAGAAAGTATCTGCTTTCCCAGACAAAAGAAGTGAAGTAGATCTCATCTCCCTGAACCTCAGTCGAGCATTTGATGTAACGCACATGAGAAATTATTAATTAAACTGGTGAAGATGGGGATTAATGGAGAAAAAGATAAGGACCAAGGGCAAGATGGGAAATGGCTGGAGGGGAGGCAGCGATGGATAGTGTTAAACCAGCAAGCACTAAGCTGCAGGCAGGCTACTAATGGAGTTTCTCAAAGATCCATTTGGGGTCTGATTTTGCTTAATATTTCCACTAATGATCTTTGCACACAAGGTAGGAGACTGCTGATAAAACCTGCTGAGGGTTCAAAGGGGGAAGGCAATGCATGGCAGCAGTGGAATATCAAACAGAAGCGACTGGGTGACCTTAAAGACTGCAGTAAGAGACCTGGAAGGAAATTCAATAGCACAAATGTGAGGTCAGGTACTTAGGAACTGATGC
>NW_009942528.1:43324-63191 GCF_000696875.1 Nestor notabilis | reverse complement strand
TGGAAGTAAATGAAAAGCACAAGGAGGTTGCTGGGGGAGGCACCCACCAAAGGGCCATACACTGCCAGTGTGGTTCAGTGGTGAGAAAGGCATGTGTGAGCCGAGCTGCAATAGTTCCTTGAGAGAGCAGCTCATCAGTGCTGTAGCAAGGCCTCATCAGGAACAGTTTTGCTCCCTCCAAGACTCTCCCACTCTGGCTCCTTTCCCATCTCTGGAAGGATTCAGCCTCTCTGCCCACCAGGATGGCTCAGAGGGCAGCCTGCTCCCCAGGAATACTACAGGGAGGGTGATGAAGGAGCTGAAAGATGACATTGGCACAAAGGAAAATAGGTTTGAACAAGCCATGAGCCCTGGAATAACCTGCTAGAGGCAGGAGGGTTGAAAGTCACAGCATAAGGTATTGAACAGATGGTGCAATGGGCTACACACCAGGGTGTAAACACAGGTCTAGGACCCCTCTGAGATCTCCAGCCCTGTGACCACACTGCACATCCTGCTCCAGGTTTGCATGAATGACCCAGCTGGTGTAACGCTGCTGCCCTCGTGTATCACTGCTCTTGTCCCTGCCTGCTTGGCACCAAACCGGGTGAGAAGGACATCTATCACCATACATCACCTGCCATGCACTTGGCTTCTTCTCCAAGCCTGACAAGACAAGCCACTATGTGACACAGTGACCCAGTCTCAGCATTGGCAGTAGCCAAATCTCTTCCATGGCCACTCATTGACAGCAGGCATGTCTTGGCTTCTACTGATGGGTGGACCCACGCAGGTGTGAAGCCCATCCATCACCTATCCCACCGAAAACCCCTTTCCCTGCTCTGAGCCACAAAGTGTCATTTCTTTTGGCCTCCCGCAAAGCCCATGGGGCTCTGCGGCTTCCAGGAGCTGCTGAGCTGCTGCGTTCCCCCCATGATGTGACCTGACGAGCCTGATGTGGCACTTCCCATCTGCCCTGACAGCTCCGGGAACCCAGCCGTGCTGGCAGGACACACACGCCACTCACCCAGCACAGCGGGTCCCGGCACTGGCACCGGCTGCTTCTGCTTCCACTTCATCACTCCTCTTGGACCAGCTCTGCAGCACTGGCAGCAGCAGCAGCTCCTTGACTCGAGACCCCATGAGGATGTCTGCTCTTGGAGGAAGCCTGTGCATGTGTCAGGCCAGTGACAGGCACTGCCATGCATCCCGTGGTGACGTGCGCTTCCAGGGCAGGATGTGAGCCTGGTGTGGGATGTCTGGGAAGGGAATTCCACTGAGAGAGGATCACATGTGCTCACAGGTCTGGGGATGCCTGGGTCTGTGAGGTCCAGCCTGGAGGGGATGGGGTACCCCATAACAGGTTAGGGGAATGATACTTCCCCTGGGCACAAGATAACTGCTCATGCTGCTGCCTCCAGCTGAACTCCTGCAGAACACTCACAATGAGACCCTCATTCATCTCCTCCCACAAGGCCCCACAGGGGCCTCTCACTCCTTCTCCGAAGCATTTTTATTCTTGTTTTAGGGCTAAAACCACAGCCCCACTTACTTGTGAGCAGAGTGAACACAAACTGACCATCATCCTTGCTTAAAAAGGCACATGGACTGCCTAGGCCCTGCTCACGGGAGCAGACAGAAAAAAGTGTTTTCAAAACCCCCCGGGCGTGTTTGCAGCAGAGAGAGTTTGGGAACTGTGCAGATTGATGGGTGCTTATGGCAGCCTTGTTCACTCCCACAGCTCCCCTGGCACCCAGCACCCTGCATCCTCCGCAGGGTCAGCCCAGCTACTGCAGGCACAACACTCTCCTGGCACATCAGTGATTTCCCTGTGTTATTGCTGCTATGATAGCATCCAGAAACCTGATTTGAGTTCCTTGAAGCCTGGCTGGGAAGGCAATCCCACACAATATCAGCTTCATTACTTGCTATATATCCCCAACTACATGAGAAGAAACAGGGCAGTCATTCAGCTGCTAAGCAATCTCTGCCACCTTGATGTGCCTCCAAGTGCTAGAGAAGCAGGTTTGCTGTTGGGGTGAAAGGATATGCCCTGAGAGCATGCAAGAGCTGGGAGCAAGTTCTTTAAAGCCTTCCCATCCTGCAGAGACAAATGCTTTTCTGTGGTGTTACATATTGATTCGTGGGTTAAGAGGCACTGAAAGGACTCTGTCTGCCTGTGCCAGGGGAAGGAAGGGTGCTGGTGACACAGAGACCTGCCAGCACCCAGGTGGGCCGATGTGACACCTGCCTGTCATCACTGTGTGCGCTCATCCAGCACATGGGGACGTTTGTTCCTTGGGGTCAAGTGAACCATGAGTCAGCCCAGAACAGCGTTTTCCTGCTCCTTTTGTCCTCCCGCCTCCCACTTGGAGTCTGCTGGTAGAAAGCAGAATCTTTGCCTTGGTTAGACGGCTGCTTTCCTCCTTGCTATAATTAGATCTCCTCATTGTCTGCTCTGTGTTTGTGTGACTGTAGCCGAGGTTGGCTTCTGCTGTCAGGCAACCACAGGGCATTCCAGTCCAAGTGCTGATGGTTTCTGCTTTTATCCGTATGAAAAAAACTTGAATGAATGCTCTGACACGCCAGTCCTGGCCCTGATCCATGCTGCAGCCACGCTCCTGCCGCTCAGCTCTGCTCAGTGCCGGAGGGGAGGGAGCCAAGCTGCCCTTGTGCCACCCAAGCCACCTCTGCTGCTGGTTATAGAAGTAAGAGATGCTGTGTGTTGCATGGAGCTGTGCACAAGAGAGGGTCTTCGCCCTCAGCCTCTCAGTGCCTGTGCTCATCTTTCTCCCATTTTCCTTCCCAGGGGATGCTCTGGGAGTGGGAACTGGTGTCTCTTCAGCTTCACAAGCATGGCAGGAGATTTGCAAGTGCATTGATAGCCAGTAGTGAAATGAAAATGGCTCACATGGGAGACAGGCTCTGGTCTGGCTTCTTTCTGAGCAGCATCCTGGCTGCTGCAGGGCGAATGGTGCTGTCACCAGCATGGGCAGGGCAATGACAATGCAGGCAGCTACTGGCAGGGAAGCACAGGGCTCCTGGCCTGAATCTGTAGTGGGTACGCAGGCTTGGCTCCCTTTTAGGCAGGGTCTGCATTTTACAGCTGCTAGCAATTCAAATGAAATATCTCATCACTGCAGTCAAAACACATTGGCTAAATACCATGCAATTTTGAGTGAAAAAAAACCCCACACAGATATTTTAAGTAACATTTTGGTCAACAGATAGAAAACCTGGGGAGTGCAGAGATAGAGAGGCATGGCAGCTGCAGAGATGGGGGGTTTAGTGCTCTGGAGCCAGGAGTGAGGGTGGCTGAGCCCACAGAAAGGTTGAGAAGAGCTTGGTAAGGTGTCTCAAAGCCCAGTCCTGGTGGGGAAGGCAGGGATGTAGCACCCTGCACCCAGGGACATGGGTGCTGCCAGTGCGAGGGGCTGTCACACACATGGACATCTGCAGCGTGGGGAAGGGCAGCTTCATGGCAGGGAGAGCTCTGAACCCATCCTGAGCAAACACAGGGCGAAGGAGCCCCAGCTGCTGCCGACCAGGCTCCGCTCTGCTCATTTCTAGCAATCTGGGAACATGATTCTGCTTTGACAGCTCCAGCTCATGATAACAGATTTTTTTCCTCCTAACTTGATTTTGCTCTGCAATGAGCTGACACAGAGGTTCATCAGTCCTACAAGGCTGGAGTCATCTAGAGAGGCAGCTTTGGGGCAAGATGCAGGTACTTTCAGGGTGCCCTGCTCCAGGGCAGGCTGTGAGCACATGAAGGAGTTTAACTGCAGAGTGGTGAAAACCTGGCAGATCCAAGGTGCTCTGAGGAAATATTTCTTGCTCTACAAACCATTTCATGCCCCCAAAAGGCACAGCATTTTGGTTAGATGATTTCAGAGGTTCTTCATGCCATGTGCCTGCACTCGCACAGAGCTGCTGCACCCATGGGACGACACCATGGGCAGAGATGGAGCCTCCCAGCACAGCACCCTGCATGAAGTGGGGTGGTGGAGCCTGGTAGCTGCTTCCCCTCTCCTGACCCAGTCACTGCTACAGCCCCAAACACCTCCAGCATGAACAGGTCCCATCCCCTTGCTTGGAGCACACAGTGCTAAATGGTGTTAAACGTCAGGGTTTTATCTTTTATGGTGGTTTTGCCCAAATCAAAAAAAGGAATAAAAATATATCTATTCCCATCTTATTTTAATAGGATTAACAATATTCTAGTGCTAGCAAAATGTCTGCTTCAACATTTCCAGGCTGAGGAATTTCACTCTTTGTTCAAAATGGCATTTAGGAACGAATTTAATTGAAGTGTTCTTCCAGCTTCTGTTTGAAAAAGTCCAAATTGCAACGGCACATTTTGGCTTTGTTGACACTGAACATTTGGACTAATCCAAAAGAAACGCTTCCAAAACTTCATTTCTAGAAAAAAATCAGACTTTGATGAAGGGGAAAATTTCAAATGAAGGGGAAAAAAATCACATCCTCAGCATCTCCTGTAAAAATCCAGCTCCTTCCCTTCGCCCATCATCTCTGAGGCTGCATGAGGCAGATGTGGGGTGCTGTGGTCTTGCTGCTGTGGGTGCAGACACCTGGGCGTTGATGTAGAGCCCCAGGAGCAGGCAGGGATGCAGGCACAGCATAAGGGCAGAGATTGGGGTTGGGTGCTCCCTGGACCTGGGTTAGCCCAGTCCCCAGCAGTGGGACCTCCCAGTCTGATCCAGGCTTTCTTCCAGCAGGAAACACCCCACCAGATGCCACCCATCCTTCTCTCTTTAGCAAGACTTGGTTCCTGCAGGCTTGGTCACCAGGATCAGATATTAGCATGTTTCAAGTGATGGGGAGCTTTTGGGAACCCCTGCTAGCCCCTGCAGCCCTTCAGAGGGATTTGCAGCCACTGGGATCTCGGGTCATACAGGGGACTTCAACCAGCAATGGATTAAGCATATTATATTTACTGTTGCAGGTCAGTCTTGGCCCTTTCCTCCTGCTCTTTAAGTGATGTTTGCTTATCAGTTTACTCCATTTATCATGTGTTAGCTGGTGTGCACCAGCAACTCAGGTCTTGCTTGCAGAGTACAGTTGATTAGGAGAGATCTCTTAAAGCCTATGGCTGCCTTCCCAGCTCAGGGAGGGATGCACCTTTGCTGGGCTGTGATGAATAAACCAGCAAGCTATGGCCCCTGCATCATGCCCCCTGCTCACCTGCCTGCTGGTGAGAGACATGAGGACGAAAGGGTATTACTTTGTGGGGTGGCATGGGAAGAATCTGACATATTCCCTCAACAAGGGGGCAGCTTCCAGCGAGTCACCTAACAAGAAGCACACAAAAGAGCAGGCAGCAAAACTGTTGGGAGATCTGATGGAATGGGATGTGACTACAGTGGAGACTGGGAGGATGGTGACTGGCTTCAGCCTGCAAGAGATGGGGAGGAAAGGCAGGATGAGAATGAACTAACACTGCTGAAGAGGTTAAGGGGAATAAGAGGTTTTTTACAAATATACCAGGGGAGTCTCAAATCCTGGAGACAAAGTAGGAGCCATTAATAAATTAGGAAGAAGATTAAATTAATGATGACTCTCAAATGGCTGAACTGCAGCAAGGCCTCCTAAAATCCGCCTTTAAACAAGAAAAAAACCCAGGAAAATCTAAAGAGCATCTACAGACAATAAGAAAACAAAGAAAACCTTGTCAAAATACGATTCTGGAGCAAAGGCAGGGTGAACCTGTATGGCTCAGCAGGGCTGGGGGCATGCAGCAGGGACCGGGCTGGGACTGAGCTGATGAAATGAAGCCAGGCCCGACAATAGAGTTGTTTAAGTTACAGAGAAGCAGGAAATTACCAGAGGATTTGGAAAAGGGAAGTACAGCAGCCTTCATGAAAAGACAGTGATCCCTGCAGCGATAACTTTACGGCTCCATCTTCAACCCAACGATAGAGACGATAGCCAGGGAGACTTCTGGAAAATAACAGGATTGCAGCAGTGTCCACTGGGACCGTGAGGGCAGAGGGGACCAGGAGCATGACCCACAGGTATTTGTGTCCCCATGACTTACCCCTCTTCTCTCCCCACACTGCCATTTGTGGCAGCAGTCAGAGGGCTGGTGCAAAACACAGCCCTGGGCTGTGGGGACGATGTGTCTTCTGCTTCCAGGCTTCCTCCTAGTGGAGGGGCTGGCTCCAGGGATCTGAGCATCGGCTACAGTCCTGTTGCTTCAGAGGGAGTCACACTGAGCTTCTGGTGCTGGAAATGTATCAACAGCTCCCCTGGGGAATCTGGACAGTCAGAGGAAGGACCTAATCAGATTGAGAGGTAGAAACAGCAGCTGTAGACACATCTGTTGGATGACTCTGGGATGGAAATATTGGATGTCTTATTGCACAAGAATGGGACAAGAGCTGCAAAGCCCTGACCCAGAGGGGTAGAACAGGTTCCTGCAGTCTTGGTCTCTGCAGGATCAGGCAAGCCTTCCTGGATCCATCATACATCATCACCATCATGAGGTTTTCCTCCGCAAGTATGAGAAACATCACTGGGTTTAAACTGAAGCAGAGATTCTGGACCAAATTTTGCAGAGGGAAAACTCTGAGCAGTGAATCTTTGTGAGAGTAGAGCCCTGGGTTTGCCCAGAGGCAGCTCTCCAGTGCCTGGTGCTCAGCTGTGGATCAAGGGGATGCCAGGTTGAATGGTGGGCTGTGTCAAGGAGATGATGCTGCAGCACAACAGGTACTGGCATGGAGAGTTGAATGATTGCAGCCATGCCCCATGCCTCCTCTTCCTGCCCTGGTGCTGCCAGATTTGGCAGCTCTCTTCTGCAATGCTTGTTGAGGAGCATGCAATAAGAGGCATCTGATGAGGGCACAGAGGATCATGAGCATCACATCATGAGCATCAGGCTTGGAGCTGCTTTTCCAAAGGAGGTTCCTACATGCAGAGGGGATAACCAGAGGTGCCCGGCATGCAGCAGTGCCGCCAGGCATCCTCAGGGACCCTGGGTTCCTGTACCCAGCAGGGACAGCCCAGGGATGCGGGATGCCCTGGCACAGCAGCAGTGCCATGCACACCGGGGCTGCCAGGCATTGTGCTGGCACCAGCAGCGTGTGTGCTTGGGCACAGCCAGAGGCACCACTGGCCCAGGGAGATATAGAGACAATAGAGAGACACAGGAGAATGATTGAAGGTGCTGAAGGATGGGATTTAGGAGGCAGATTAAATGAACTAAATCTGTCGAGCTCTGCCGATCAGTCATGCAGGCAGGAGCCGGATAAGTGTCTCTGAATGTCTGAAGGGTGCAAACTCTGTGGGAAATGAAAATTACTTAGGGGACTTTGGGGTGTCAGAGGGGGAAGAGGAATGTCAGAGCTGCTGGCTCAGCTCTTCCTGCTCTTCATGATGGGTTTTCAGGGGCAGAGGATGGGACTGAGCCCCAACCAGACTGTGCCTGGGCTGCAAGGGAAGCTCTGGCCCATGGCTGGCAGGGCAAGGAGGTCTGCAGGAATTGTATATGGGATGAGGGGAGGGTGATGGAGCACAGGGAACATGTGGGAAAATGGGGCTGTGCAAGGAAAGCAAAAAGGCGAGGAAGGTGGGATTGGACCGGCAAGCAACTGATTGCTTTTCCTGTTGTGTCTGTGTTGTTACAGACCTTGACTTTGGCAACACAGTTCCATGGGATGCTGCCATCAATGCCTGCATAGAGTTTGTCCGAGTCAGCTGTCTGTCCTGGTCATCAGCCCTGGTTGTGCTGGGGAGGGATGGTTTTGGGTCCCCTCCTGGCAGAGGAGAGCTGTCACTCCTCCCCAGTGGCATTCACAAGGCGCATCTCCCAGTGCCATGGACCAGACCTGCCCCTCTTTGTGCTGCCTTCCCCAGCTGCAGAGCAGGCAGAAACACTGGCTTGCAAGAGGGATCATTTTAACTTATCCCCCCCATGTTGTCCTCCCCCCATCAGCCCAGCTTGCTGGTTTATTAGGGCCTCTGGCAGAGCTCTGCCTCATTCAGGCTCTTTATCTGTTTTCATTTTATATGCACACCTCTGGGGCACTGTACAGATATAAAATAATCAAAATGACAGTCCCCAGATAAAGGCCACTTTTGTTAGGAAAGCACTGAGTTCTCATGTAAAAGCATACAAATGGTAGTTTATTTTCTATCTCAGCACCTTTTGGGTCTTGCAAGCAGTGAATACCTTGCAAGTCCCAAGCAAAATCTCCTGGTCAGCTCTTTCACACCTGCAAAACATGGTGCAGTGTATAAAGTTCAGAGCCAAGGAATGAATAACAGGACTTTCATTAACTGTCAAGTGAAACCAGAGGCAGGCTCAAGTGCTAATTCCAGGTGGGACCCGTTCAATAGCAAATTAACCTGCCAGTGATCTCCCAGTAGGCTACTGAACAGAGCAGGAGGAATAATTTGAAACTAGGTTTGTAGAGGTAGGTAATATCTTTTTTATTAGATCAGCAGATAATTTGTAGCCCAATATTTATTCAGTGAGCCTCTGCGTGCGTGAGCGGCCATCAACCTCTCCCCCCATAGCTGAACAAACCACGAAGACCTTTCCACATCTTGCTGTGGACTGTTTGCAGGCAGAACCCGAGCAGGGGGTCATGATGGACCTCGCACATGGTGATGGGAAGGGCACAAGAGCACTTCTAGTGCTGATTTCTGCAAACCCTTTCTCGCCGCACCCGAAAGAGGATGGAGGGAGATTGAGGGAAGCCACAGGAATGTGTGTGAAGGCTTTGTGCACCCCGCTCCACCGCTGGCAGGGAGCGCCGGGGCAGGCACTGAGCATTACCTCACCAGCGCAGAGCCGCGTTGGCTGCGCAGCGCCCGAGGAGGAGGATGCTGTCTCCTGGCAACCCCGCGTCTGTCACATACATCAGCGGCGGCAGCGGATGCAGCGCAGGACCGGCCGCCCACTGCAGCACCTCTCTGCCAAGGGGTGCTGGGGATCTGCTGGGTGCTAATGAGGTCTCCCAGCCGATGGGGCTTTCCGGCTGTAGCTCAGCTCCTCGTCACCCCTTGAAATGGGGTTTTCTGACCCTGTGGGCAAGAGGAAAGGCAGCTCTGGGGCTGGGCAGGGACAAGGCTTCTCAGCCAGCAACAGGAGCAAGCGAAGTGTTGGGAAATCAGCCTGTGGATAGGATGGCTCATGCCCAGGACAGAGCACCAGCAGAAACCCCGTGCTTGCCTCAACTGACAAGTCAAGACACTCACTCTTGCTGTCCACACATAGCAGAAAGGGTGATGCTGTGGCATGGAGGGTCTTCCTTGCAATACCAGCTCCAATCTTCTTCATGCTGGGAGGCAGGGACAAGGAGGAAGAGAGCTGACAGCACTGGGTCCTGTGGGTACCCTCTTCCTCTGGGGGTCAGAGAAAGGCAGCAACTGAGCAGACAGGATCTCCACACAGAGCTGCCATCAATTTGGGCTGATCAATTCTTCTGGGTGCCTGGGGCACAGCAGCCACTGCCAGACCATTTCACCTACCTGAGTCCTCCAGCACTCCAGACTTCAATCTTCTGGTCTCCAAAGGGAGGGAGGCAAAATGCTTGTGTCTTCTCTGCTGAGGGATGCAGGGTATGTCTTCATCCATGCCCCGTCTTTAGCCAAAGGTGCCTTCCAAAGCATCCCCCCCATGCTGTGCCTCAAAGCCTTGAGGTCCACCAGCAGCTCTGTTCCCTGCTTGGTCTCCATAGTGTCTGGCCATGCAACTCCATCCCACCCCGTTGTGTTCCCTTGCTCTGATCTCCCCCATGGTTGGTGGCTGTAGGTCTATGCAGGAGGAGGCACCCAGCAGAAGCAGCACAGGCACTAGGACAACAGGCAATAAAGCCTGGGGCTGTCAGCCAGGGCCTCTTCTGGCAACTGGCAAGTTGCCTTCATCTCGCAGATGAGTCCTACAGCAACAGACTATTCACTGACTTGTACTACTAGCCTGGAAGAGGAATGAGGATGAAGCACAACATGAGTGTTTTCCCTGATGGAGGATGCATGCTGGGATGAACTGGAGGAGGAGCAGAGGGATGGGGAAGCAGAAGCAAGTGATGAGCATCCAAGGTGATCTGCTCCCTCTCAAAGATGTCAGCTTCTGAATTGCTTGGAGCCAGGGGCTTAATTTGCAACCAATTCAGCAGCATAGAAGCATCCACACTGATGGGGGGGCTGGAGGCACTCAGCGTCTCAGGAAGCTAGGAGAATTCCTAGTGCCTGGCAGCCAGAGCAGCATTAGAGATGGAGCAGGACTGCTTCGAGGGCCACCAGCTCCTCACCACTCCGTGCTCATTGGCTCCCACAGCAGCAGGGGAGAGGAGACAGGAGGGAGGAATGCTGTGAGGGGAGGAGATGGAGCTGGAGGAGAGAGAGAAAGGGAGAAAGGGGAGAGGAAACGTCTGATGAAGAACACGGTAATGTGAGGCAGACAGCAAAACTAATCGAGAGTGATTGAGGGAGGGAAGAGGCTGGGTGAGAGATTGAGACAGAGTGATAAAGAATATGTCAGACAGACAGGAAAACTAATAAAGAATAATAACCACCCCTGGCCGAATGCAGCACACGTGTGTGAGCACAGGCAACGTGTGCCCCTCTGCCCGTGTACAGGGAGGACACACAGGGACGTGCTCTGTGCATGGCACCCCCTTGGACACACAGAGCGTCTCTGCTGGCACAGGCTTGCATGCACCGAGAGCCCTGTTGGTACCCCATGGAGATGTCCCAGTGGGGATGGGAATGGTACCAGCAAAACCCAGCCAGCAGTGTTGCTCACACACAGTGCTGGGCACTGATCCCCCAATATGTGCTTTATGCAATGTACCCCCACAGTACCCAGGCTGCTGTGGGCATCTTTTCATCCCAGGAGGGGGAAGGATGAGGTGCTTGGAGAAAGGTTTGCCCTCAAAGCACTTGTCTTCCTTGGGTTAGTGGCAAGACCCAGCTGCATGGCCCAGGACCCCACAAAGCCTGTTCTACCCCCCTCAATGCTGTCTTCCCTTCCATGAACCCCTCTTCAGACACCCTTCCTGCCCCAGGGAGGCTATGGGCAAGGGGAAGAGAGCAGCTCTGGATACCCCTCTGTAGGCACAGTGCCAGGATATGGAAAGCTGTCCCCCAAAGGGCTGCATGCCATGTTTGCTGGCGGGGCAGGCTCAGCCTCCCACTCCTTTGCTGTCTCTGCTGAGCCTTGCAGGCTGCTGGGTTAAACTAGAGCTGACAGGGTAAGCAGAGGATTGCTCCCAGAGCAAAGTTTCGCCTGCATCACCTCTCCATTGCCACCACTGACGTCTGGCCCTGGAAAGAGAGTGCCCAGCTCCAGACAAGGCAGAAGTTTGTTAAATGAGTCCAGCTCCGGAGCATGTGGGAGCCCTGTTGTCTCTCATTCAGGCTTCAGGAGGTGGGATGCTGACTTCAGACTGGCTGAGGAAAGTCTGGTGTCACAGGAGAGGAATGAGGCAGGGCAGACCTCGGACTCTGGTGGTAACTGATTCCAGGTCACCAGGATGGGGGACATGGTGCCAAGGTGACCAGGACCTCTCTCCAGGCACAAGGGAGCGTCTGAGGGTCCTCAGGGGCTGGTGTTGATGGGAGGACAAACATGAGGGATGAAGGAAGCCAGGAAAGAGCAAGCTGGACAAGACAGCCTTCAGTTTCAGCGTGAGAACTGTGAGATTTGGTGTTTCCTGGTAGCTCCCAGGCAGGGTGAGGATCTCACAGAGCAAGTGCTCAGCTTTGCCAGGAGTCCGGAAAACCGTCTCCCAGAAGGCTCAGCCGTGGCCCATTTTATTTCACGTATATGACCCATTTGGGCTCTCACCATGCCCTGAAGGCTGTTTGACCAGCAGCATCTGTGAGGGGCTCACATGTTGCCTCGGGTGTGCTGCTGCTGGTGGCTGGGCTGTGGGAGCATTCGCCAGCACCGCATCGGGCTGGAGGCGGAGCCCTAGAACAGCAAGCAGGATTTTATCATCTCCTCATCTCCTGCAAATTTGAGTCATGAGCATAATTCAGCAGGTTTCAGGCTACAGAGAGCGGCACAAGGCAGGAGAAAACAGCCTCTCCTTTGCTTTCTGCTCCCTAGAAATGGCAATTCCTTCCTCACGCACCTTACTCCCAGCAAAGCATCTCAGGGTGCAGCATCTCAAATGAGCTTGTCCAAATGGTGAGGGAGCTGTGCCACGGCAGACCTACTTTGGCAGCTAGAGATGCCCTGGGAAAGATGCCATCCTTTCCAGCAATCTTGGAAAAGATTGGGATGAGCACAGCTTATCCCGGGAAAGGAATGCTGTGCTCGGAGGAGGCTGCTAGGCTGGGCTATAAATAACACAGGGGAGTGATGCTGCTGGGCTTCCCACACATGAGTGATGGGGCTGGGTGCAGTGAGCAAGCACGGCAAGTGGGATCTGCTCCATCCATGTATGCATGGAGGAGTCTGACCTGCCAGGGACAGAGGAGGAGGTTCCTGGGAAACTGGAGACAGCAGGAACACTGGCCAGAACCAGGAGCAGGCAGCAAGTGGGATGGGAGAGCATGGGGCAAGGCTGTAGGCTGAGGTAAGATACGGTAAGGAATTCCCCATATTCACAGGGAAACTGAGGCCTGACCTGCTCCAGCAGACTCCAGATGTGATGCTCAAGAAATGCCCACACAAAGCCCTGGGAGAGCCCTTCATCTGCTGGACCAGCAATGAAGGGCTGCCCCAGATCCGTCTTTGGAAAAGCCATTTAAGTCACACCCTGCTACCTTTCTGGGTCTGGAAAGCAGCCTGTGCAGCCTTTTCCTCAGACCTGGAATGATTTCATAGGGCAGGAGAAGTGAAAAGCAGCTAAGGACAAGTCTGGGAGACAAGACATCCATGACTTTCCCTGCTGCCTGGGAAGAGCCTCAAAGCTCTTCTCTGGTGTGAGCAGGGATGCTGCTGCAGCTCACCTCCATGTACTTGCCACACAGCCACCCACAGACACCTCCTCTTGCACGGTGAGAGCCCCAGGAGCAGTTTCCACAGCAGCATTTCTCCATCCTTTCCAAGCTGGAGCAACCAGGACAGGGTGACTGGTACCAGGACACCATCCTGCCCATGATGGCCTTGTGTGACATGAACAACTTTGCCTAATTCAGCCCCCCTCAGCTTACACCCGTCACTGTGCTACCTCCAAGGGCTCCTCTGCGCTGCAGAGTTACAAGCCCTGATGTCCAGGTTCAGTGTTCACTCAACAGGCATCTGAGCTTCCCAGGCAGGGTGTCTGGTGGGGAAGGTCTGTTGGGATTGTGGTTGCATGGGTTGGTAATCTGCCCACACACCAATATAAACATGTTATAAGTCACAATGTGTGGCAACACCAGAGAAGCAAACATCTCTGGTCTGTGTCTGATGGTGCCAAGCGTAACAACACAGTGGTTTAAGAGTCTTCCAGTACCTAAAGGGGTCAACAAGAAACCTGGAGAGGGGCTTTGGACAAGGGCCTGTAGGGACAGGCCAAGGAGAATTGCTTTAACCTGCCAGAGGGGAGACTGAGACGAGCTCTTGGGCAGATGCTCTTCCCTGTGAGGGTGCTGAGGCGCTGGCACAGGGTGCCCAGAGAAGCTGTGGCTGCCCCATCCCTGGCAGTGTTCAAGGCCAGGTTGGACACAGGGACTTGGAGCAACCTGCTCTAGTGGAAGGTGGCCCTGCCCGTGGCAGGGGGTTGGAACTGGAGGAGCTTTAAGGTCCCGTCCAACCCAAACCAGGCTGGGATTTTGGGATTCTGTGGTGGGATCCTCAGTGTTATTGCAACACTAACTAATCAACAGTAGGTGCTGATGGTCCTCTAGACCCTTCCCACACTGCCCAGAAAGACAAGCAGAGCATTGTGGGGCTCCAGAGCACCCCAGCTCCCCACAGCATGGAGCTGTGACAAGGCTGCTGCAAAGAGAGCACTGAGGAAGGGTCTGGTGTCCCTGACATCATAAACCTCTGGTTTAAAGCCTTTTGAGAAGATTCTCCAGAGTCAAATCTGGTAACTTCACAATTTAGGGCTGTTTCACAAGTGAAAGTGGGACTCAGCTGGGTTCTGCGGCAGAAACTGGCTGTCCCTAATGAGATCAGGGTGGCAAGACAGGCTCAGGGAGCTCAGAGATTTGCTGCATCGCATCTGTTAGTTTGGAGGAGCCTGGGACAGCGAAGTTTAGAGCTGCCTTTCCTGAGGATCACAGTGCTGAGATAGCTGGTGATTGGCACCCTGCTCCCAGGTGATGGACAGGCAGGAAGGGAAAGGGATGCTCAGGGAGGGAAGGCAGGCATGCTTCCCTCACGCTGGAACAGAGCGTGGCTCCCATTTGCACTAATCCCATTAGGCCTGTTTGCACTAAGCCCCCTTGAGTGCTCCCTTATCGAAAGCGGCCGCCTTTGTGTGGGCCAGGCTCAGCTCCACCACCACCAGAAGCAGATGGGGAAGAAGAGCACAGTCCAACCAACTGTGCCTCCTTGTGTGATCGGAACATGGTGCCAGGCCAGCCTGGTGTGATTTCTCAGAGGTTCATGCCAGGCTAAAGGGTGCTCGCAGCACTGAGGAGGGATTGGGGCTGGGATCAGCACAGGGAAGGGATGGGAAAGCAATGTGCGGTAAAAGCTGTTGCAGGCTGGTCATCTGGCTGTGGAAGAACCTCATAGATTCGCCCTGCTTTAGATTATGCCAATTCCCTGATAGCAGAGTTGGGGAAGCTCCTGCTCTTAGATTAGCTGCTGTTAGCAGCACCCCAGCCTTCTCTCTATCAATCTGCCTATGGGAATTAAATGAGCTATGCATTCTGCTGGGGCTTCAGCTGGAGAGCCCCCTGGAGAGGGCTGGGCTTGTTCTAAATCTCCTAATCCCTTCATCATACTGCCAGACACCAGAGGCACAGAAGCAAACTGCCTGGGGCTGGGCCCCCCCTGCCTCCCCCAAGCTGCTGCAAATCCCAATCATCCTGTGGGTGATTACAGGGGTTTCTCCTGTAGTACAATATCCAATCTCCCCCAGAGGCCACTGCAACATATGCAGGGCCAGTTGCCATGAGCAGAGGCAACCCTGCTCATCCTATTAACGGCAATAGAAGGGAGGGATGAGTGGGGCAGGGGCAAGCTCCCCACAACCTAGATCCAGCCAGGGAGGGAGGGCTTTGCAGCTTCCTCATACCTCCTGCATGGTGTGCTCTGTTCCTCACAATCTCCCTGTGCGGTTTGGTTACTAACGCCCATCACTGCCCTCTCCACAGCCAGCCCTGCTCTCCGCAGCAGTCTGCAGCTGCTTGTGGGTATCATGGCACAAAACACATCCCCTGCCAGAAGAGATGGTGTCAGGTCTTCAGCTGTTTTCAGCTCTTTTTGAACCTCTATCCAAGCATCAGGCTGGCAAAGTGGTGGCCCAGTACCTGCTCCCATGACAGCACAGGTAGGCAACAAAGGCTGTGCTGACCTGGGCAAGAAAGACACCCTGTTTGGAATTCATTGCCTGACCGGTTCATCCAGCTCTGTGCACAGCTCTGCGCACAGCTCTGCAGGCTCACTTCGTCCTCCCAGCACATCTGCTTGGCCCAGGAACCATCTCAGGATCATTTTGTTTCATTCAGTGAAAATAGACCAGGCAGTTCTGAGAGTTCCACCTGGATCCCTGTTTCCAGCATGAAGAAATGCTCATTGCTCTGCAAGTGAGGGACTGAGACCAGGAACCAAGTAAGCACAGATCTTCTGTTGTTACTGACAACACTGCTTTAAACCTCAACATGCTTTTTACTGAGCAAAGCCTCAGGAGAGGCAGCCTCCATGAGGAAGGTGGTGCCACTGCACCTGGTCACTCCTGGTTATAGCCAGGAGATCCCAATCCTCATCCACATCACCATGTGAACACCGAAAAGGAATCTGCCAGATCAGTGCAGGCAGTTGGAGCTGCAGGGTCAGGCCCTCAGGAGGTATGAGAATTAAGGTTTCCACCAAAATGAGTGTCCCTGGCCTGGCACATTCCCAGTTCCTGCTGTAAGCTCAGGACACTATTAAACCAGATGTGCTTCAGAAACCCAGGTCAGAACAAAGCTTATGCAGCAAGCGGTTCCTCACCCATCCCATCACCCACCACACACTTCGCCCATCTGACAGCCAGTCAGACCATCACCCTCCTTGCATATACCTCCATCACAGGGAAAGCCACCAAGGAGCAGGCAGTAGGAGCAGCTTCTCCACCTCAGATGATTCTTGTGGAGCCCCAGGCTGTGCAAACCTCCAAGGACTTGGTAGGGACACTGAGACCACCTCACTCGACTCCATTGGGTTGTTCATGAGGCTCAGCCTGGTGGGACCATCCCAGGCTGGAGGATACCCCTCCACATCCGTTACTGGGAACCAAAACCCATCCCAGGAGCAGCACTGTGTGATGCCCCAAGCTGTGCCGCCGCAGCATCCTCACCAGCAGCATGCGCGAGGTCCCTTCGCACCCCAGCAATCGATGTGTGCTGCCATGGAAACCAAACAGTTTCCAGACCAGCACAGAGCAGGCTGGTTGTGATGCTCAGGGCATGGATGTGATGCTCGGGGCTGTGCTGGAGCACTCAAAAGGCTTGCTGCATTGTGGTGGGGTAAAGAGGGGAGCAGGGGAGGAGAGGCAAGGAGGGAACAGAGGAGCTGAGGGAGTGGGTGAGATGGGACATGCTGATGGGGTAGAGAAGGGTAGAGCAGAGGAGCAGAAGGAGGCACAAACTGGGGCACAGGGGGTCTGAACTGGGCTGACTGGGGGAGAGGAGGGAGCATGAAGAACAGCTACAGGGCATGGCACAAGGCCAGGAATGTTTAGGATAGACAGGGAGGTCTTGGGACTGCGCCTCTGCTTAGGAAGACACTCTTTGGTGATCCCAGTTATCCTGGGTGCAGCTGGGTGCTGACAGCTCTGTGTGTGGTGCCCCCTCTGTGCCAGATGTGGGAGTCTGGCACCATCCACAACAGCTGGATCCTTTCCCTGGGATGGGTCAAAAAGCCACTTGGCTCCCCAGGATCCCTGGAAACAGAGATCCCTGGAATTAGGATCCCTGCTGCTCAGGGGCACAGAGGGGCAGCTGAGACCCCCTAACCCCTCACCCATGAGGATGATTCCTTGGGAGCGGGGGGCACAGGAGAGCCCATTGAGAAGGGGACTGTAGCAAAGGAGTGTTTACAGAACTCCACCAAGGGGACAATGGTTTACATCTTCACTTGGAAACTCTTCTTTCTCAGGAACACATGCTGGTGTCTTCCAAGCTGGGGACGAGTTTTGCCTTTGCCTGGTGCTAAGACCACATCAAGGCCAGTGCCTGCAGCTCAGCAGGGAGAGAGGCATGATGCTGTGCGTGAGCCCACCACAGCCAAGACACATCGCACCCATATATAACCCCAGTGATGAGGAATTGTCTCTACTCCAAGCTAAGAAACTACCTTGTGCAGTTATTGATCTTGCCTAGCGCAGTGCTGTGCAAAGGCAAGCAGGAAAACACAGCTACAGCTGAGCGAGCTCCCTGCAGCTGCAGTAGGAAGCAGACACAACCATGCCCTCGTTTGAAGTGGCCCAGCTCTTTCTAAAGGGTCTAAACTACCTTAAAAATATCAACCAGGCTTGGTGAAGGAGATGGTGAAATGATGGGAAATGGCATCAGGTCTCCAAGGAGCAGTGATGGAGGTTGGAGTGTGGAGCTGGTTGGTGGGACTTGCCCTGGTCCCCACTTGAGCTGGTGGCAGGCGCAAGTGCAGGAAGCCTTTCTGCATGTTTACACTGAAACATTTCGGGTTTAAATAAAGGAGACTGGTCTGTGGCAAAGTGCTTTGTGGGGTTATCCTGCTCATACCTGGGCAGAAACATCCTTAAGCTGGAGAACAGGAGCAGGAAGCCAAGAATGGCCACACTAGGGCTCCTTTCACATGCGGGAAGGCAGCAGGAGCAGGTATCGCCCCATAGACACCTCTGTTCACTGCCTCCATGTGCTTTATTCCCTGAGGATGCCCCAAGCTGCCTTGAAGGATGAGACACATGGTAAGAATCCACCGGGCACAAGCAGCCGGGTTTTCAACACTTTTATTGTAAAGCTTTAGGAAGGGCTAATTACAATGGAGTTGGTCATCTGACAGCTCAGCAAACAAACAGAACAGGAGAGAACGGAAAGGGGATCACAACGGTGTCATGCTCACTGCTCTGAACAGAAAGAATTACAAGGGAATCAATTGTGCTCACAGCGCCTGGGGAAAACCAAGCCCAAGGCCCAAAGCCTTCCCCGCACAGGGAAATGCATCACACATTGAGAGCAATACAACCTTAGCAAGAGGCATTGCCTTAGACGT
Organism: Nestor notabilis; assembly: GCF_000696875.1. Classification (NCBI taxonomy): domain Eukaryota; kingdom Metazoa; phylum Chordata; class Aves; order Psittaciformes; family Psittacidae; genus Nestor; species Nestor notabilis. Next base: position 44,902 of record NW_009942528.1, on the reverse strand, counting down.
AGGTCACCATCTGAAAAATAGTTGGGTACTTTACTCTGCCATAGGATTTCTCCTTTAGAAAAGCTACACCTGCATGTACATAAAACTGTACAAAAAACAAGGCATCACAAGCAAGGAAATGAAATCTCGTATAAATAGAACCAACACTGAAGAGCTACAAAGGGGTCGCTTAGATCCTTCCCACGCAGCCCGCCTGCTCCCTGGCTCCCACCTTTGGTTTTACCTCTGGCTTGTCCTAGTGCAGTGTGAGATATAGTGAACCCCTCTGCAGAGGCGTCAACCCCCTTCCTCTTCCCTGTGCTTGTCTAGACTGGAGCCCGTGGGGAGTGTCATCCCCCCACGTGCACAGAGGCTTTATCCTTCTGGCTTATAATTGTGCAAATGAGCTTCTTTCCCACAGCACCTCTTCTATGTCCTCCCCCAGTGACACTGACAACTTCACCCTGGGACAAACCCCCAGCACCCCCTCTCCCAGCACCTCCATCTTCCCAGGGACCCATCCCTGCTGCACCCCACAGAGCCTCTCAACCCCTTGGCACCCCAGTGAGGACCCACTCCCAGTGCCCCCTTTGTTTCTCCCCACAGACCCACCCTCACCCCCCATGGTCCCCATAGACACCCATCCCCTCTCCATCCCTCAGATACCCACCACCCTGCTGATACCCATTGCCCTTTCCTCACTGTGCTCCCCTCTGAAGACCCAACCCCACCATCCCACTGTGCATCCCCCCTTCCCACCCTCCCCATGGCACAGACGCCCCCAGCACCCATCCCTTCTGCCCCTTGGGGACCCTTCTCTGCACTCACCCCCCCTTGCACTGAGGACATCGCCCAGCCATGGGGCTTTGAGCTTCAGGGTCCCTCTGTGACCCCAAGCAGAAGGTAGGGAGCCCACCCGCAGGTGAGGGACTGGGGTGAAAGCTGGTCTTGCTCTCTCAAGGGGTCCTCAAGAGGGGCACTGGACACTGCTGCTGCCTGAGCCAAGGGGAGGCGTGAGCAGTCGAGTTGGCAGTGGAGTCAAAGATCCTGGCCAGCGTGGCCAAATTGCACATTCTGCCCAGTTTGGCCCTGAAACTACAGAGCTACAATAAAAACAAGTTCAGGAGCGTGACCTGCTCAGGCAGCCAGACCAGGGGAACACGGACCCTGCTGGGCGGCCACCATGGGTAAGGGTAGAGCAGGGATGCCCAGCTGGACATCACCGGAGCATCACGCCCGCCTCGAGGGAGCAGCAGCAGGAGGCCGGGAGGAGGGTCCTGCCTCCTCCGGAGGACACCCCGAGGTGCCAGGGCTGCGGGCGATGCGGTGCTGCCTGGGGATGGCGAGGAGCAGGGCTGGGGCACAGGGGAACGGGTGCGAGCAGGCGCCTTCTGCCGCCCTTCTCTTGTCACCCGGCTTGCACTGTGTCCCCTCAGGCCAACCAGAGCCACACCGGGGAGCTGCCCGAGTCTTGCCACCACCGCTCAAGCAGAGGGAGAGGAGCTGCTCAGAGACAGGGATGCTGGAGGGGAGGAGGCTGAGAAGAGGGGGCCCCTGGCGCGCTGCACCTCGACAGGCACTAGAGACATGGCAGGGGGG
>NW_009942528.1:42349-43219 GCF_000696875.1 Nestor notabilis | reverse complement strand
GCCATGGAAGCAACCGTCCTGCAGTTACCACTGGCCTCGCTCCTCAAGGAAGATGCCAGAGATGAAGACGATCAATGTGAATACGGGAAGAACAACGGTGCAGCACAGCCCCTCTCTGCATCCTGGCAGGGAAGGACCGGGAAGGGCTACCCAGGAATGAGGTGCAAGTCCCCCGGACCCCTCCTGCACATGGAGCCCCCCAAAACAGGACTGTACCCCAGCTCCCAAGGGAGAAGAGAGGCTCAGAAAAGTGCACAGGCATCCCCCTCCAGGGAGTCCCTTGAGGGGTGAAGGGGGTCCTCTCCATTGCCCCGGTTGGGTGCCCTGCAAGGGAACCGAGGATGCCGGGGCAGCGGGGACCTGCCAGGGAGACTGGTGGACCTTTGACAATGGAAGAAAAAGCTGGACCCCGTGAGAGTGGCCCTGTGGCCTAAGGGCAGCGGGAGTCCAGCGGGCAGGGGCTCGGTGGCCCCAGTGTGACCCTGAGACAAAGCTCCTCCTCACAAAGGCAATGGTGGCTTACAGGCGGATGGGACGGAGGTCGAAGGCATGGCACAGCTGGCCTCACGGGCATCCCCTGCCCTGGAGGAGGCACAAGGCGATGGGCTGAGACGCCACAGCCGATGACGACCTCCCTGCCAGCAGAGTGGGACTGAGGGCTTCTCCGGACCCAGCCGGTCCCTTCACTGGGGGCTTCCCCATCCCTCCTCCACCTGCCGGGCGCAGGGCCACCACCAGGGAACCCCCCCAAAGCAGACCCCACCTATGGCACCGGGCAGTCCCTAGGGACCCTGCAGCTTGTGGGCACAGTGACAACGTTCAGAAAGAGGTCCAGGCTGAGAAACAGCAATGTCCCTACAGTCCGGCTAG
>NW_009942528.1:41060-42287 GCF_000696875.1 Nestor notabilis | reverse complement strand
ACACGACGGTGGGGCCGACGCTGCGCTCCCACGGGCTCTTCCACGCAGCAAACCATTCAAAGCTGGAATTTGCTCCCTGTTTTTTTCTGGTTTCTTTTTCTTTCCTTTTTTTTTTTTTTTCTTTTTTTCTGTATTTTTTTGTTTTTGTTTAAATGTCTTTTGTTTCAAGGACAATAAAAAGTTTCGATCAGGCAGGACTTGAATGTCATTCCTAAGCTTCGTATTTACAGGAGTCTACAGCAAAGAGACAGGCAGCTCGCTCCCCGTGTGTGGGGACACCCCTCATCCTATGCCCCAGGAACTCACCAGCTCTGCATGGACCTTTGGTACTTAAGCCTTTCTCCCCAGCCATGCCCTCTGCACCAGGAGCCTGCCCAGCCCCCCCTGGTGACGCAGCAGTTCAGAGACAAGCACCCACAAGTGCTTGGAAATGGGCTTTCGGATGCTTCCATCCTTCCCACCCACCCCTGGCCCCGGGAAAGGACGGGTTAAAAAGGCGCTCCTCTCATCCCTGCCTCTCCCTGCCCTGCTGTCCACAGAGCCCACTGCCTGGAGACCAGAGCAATAAAGCATTGAAGGTTAAAATGTTCCTCGGGACACTGGCCTCAGAAGCACGTCTGCTCCCTGTCCCTCACGCCCAGCCTCACAGGTAGATCTCCCTCTTGGTGGTCTGGGACGAGGGGGTGGTGGCTGGCTGGAAGTCCGAGGTCTGGGTGAGAGGAATTTCCTCCATGGGAGAGTCCTTGCAGGGCTCATGGCTACTACTGGAGAAGGCACTGTACGTGGGGAGCAGGCGGAGGTTGGCCATTTTGGTGCTGCGCTCTTCTGAGAGTCTGGGGCTGCCATTCCCGACTTGCTCTTGACTCCCTCTGTCTTGGTAAGGCACAAAAGTGGAGAGTTTGAGGGCGTTCTTGGGCCTGCGGCTGGGGGAGGACTGGCCGGGCATCCAGCAGGTATCGGAGTGGCCGAACTCTGTGCACTCCCGGGTACAGGTCCCAGTCATGGCTACATCGGGCAGAGGCCGGAGATCTGCGGAGAAGCAAGTGAGAGCATCGTTACACACACCTGGGTACCACCGGCTCGGGACATGAGGATGTTACTGGGCACATGTTACTGCAAGAGGGACGTGGAGCTGCTTGAACGAGTCCAGAGGAGGCTGTAGAGCGGCTGCGAGGGCTGGAGCCGCTCTGCTCTGGAGCGAGGCTGAGAGAGCTGGGCTGGGGCAGC
>NW_009942528.1:5991-40878 GCF_000696875.1 Nestor notabilis | reverse complement strand
AGGGAGCACAGGGATAACCAGCAGAGCCGGGGGGGGGACCCAAAGGCTCCTGGCAGCCGATGCCTCCAGTCCAAGCTCACAGCCTCGGTTGCCTCTGGACAAGCATCCTCCCTGCAGCTGATGCATGCAGAGAAACAGAGGCAGAGCACAGGTCAGAGCTTACTGAGCTCACCCCCTTTGGAGGTGAGCATCGCACAGGAGGGGTTCCACAACCTGGGTTTGCACAGCAGGAGACAGGCTGGCACCAGACTTGCCACCCCACAAGCTGTGGGCACCGCCAGGCTCCAGGAACTCCCTTGGTCCAGCATCTTTGGGCACCACTGACAGCTTCACCACACAGAGACAGGGAACTGCTCTAAACACAGGCAGGCTCCTCACTGCCCTGAGGTACAACCATACTTGCTGAGCACCATCGTTGGCCAGCCCTGCCCTGCTCTCCATCAGGCACGCCAGGCCACCTGTAAACCTCCCAGGCACCCCTCTGCAGGAGCCCCAAGCCCAGCCAGAACTCCTCAGACATCATCTGATCTACGGTGCCTGAAATCCCTGAGTACAGCGAAGCACACATGGGCAAACCCCACAGTCTACCCCCAGAGAGGCTGCGCATACCTGATACTCATGAGTCCCTACCCCAGGAGAGCCCAAGCACCTGCCCCTGAGGGAGCCAGGTATCTATCTGAGGGCATCAATAGCTCCCTGCTCCTGGCATATCTGAGATACTGACCACCAGCTCAAGGTCTGGTGTCCTCACATACCAGCCACCCTCTACCCCAGACACTTGTAAGACCTTCTTAAGCCTTGGCCATGCATCCTTTACATAGGGAGTACCTGTCACAAGTCTTCAGAGGCTGAAACTTGGTGTTTCCATGCAGGGGTGTGTCCCTCCAAGAGCCATTCCAGACACAAGCCATTCCTTGCCACCTACCCCAACTTGAGACACAACATAGCCTCCTGCCACTGCCTGGAACACATCGCTGCCCATAAGCAGCTACTGGCAGATCAAGGCTGGTGCTGATGAAAGGGTGGGCTGCTCATGAGCCTGAGACTACTCTGACTTGTTCACATCCCTTCTGGTTCACAGAAGTCCTCTCTATCTCCACTCAGGAGCTCACTCCACTGTACTGCTGACGAACAGCCCCACTGGCACGCCTCACCCCTGGGAAGAAGCAAACCAGAGCCGTTCGCACCATGCTGGGGGCTCTGCCCTCATCAGCACATCCCTCCTGCCACCAACCTGGGGTGCAGATGCCCCCCAGTCACAGCTTTCACACACAGGCAACCCTGGGGTGCGAGGAAGGTCTCTGCAGGCGAAGGCTCCACACAATGCCAGGAACAGTTGTCAAGGGTCACAAGTGAGAGATGGGCATGGGAGAAGGGGCAACTTCAGCAACAAACCAGTGCGTGAGCATATCTTGCCCTAACACAAGCCCCAGTGACTGTACCCCAGTCCTCAGCTCCTCGGGGAGCTGAGGCAGCCCAGTTTGTGCCCCTGGTTCCTGCGGAGGCTCTGGCACCCACACTGCTCCCGATGCTGGGAGCCACCTCCTGTGTCCTGTCCCCAGGCACACACGTAAGCTGTGATATCCTGGCAGCAGCCATAAGGACATACCTCAGCGCAGACCCCCTTCACAGCCTGCTCCGCTCAGGGGACTCTAATAAGGAGCAGAAAAAGGACGAGAGGGTCACATCATTGCACAGCCCCAGCCTCCACACCCACCCTCAGGATCCTCCTGGACCCTTCAGCCTCTGTCAGCCCTCCCCATCACCTTGCACCAAGCCCACAGCATCCCTCTAGTACCCGCTGAGTCCTGTGGCCCTGCTCCAGCCTCCTTGAGGCTGCTTGGCTGCCACTGCTGACCCTTTACTCGCTTCTCCAGCCTTACCCTAGCCTCCCTGGAGCCCACTGGCCCTTGCAGGACTCACATGGGAACCTGAAGCAAAGCTTGAAGCCACCCGGCTTGTGGCATCTTAAGCAGAGGGACCGGAGCTGTGCATCAAACAGCAACGTGCACACACACACACGGATACAGCCCAGCTGGTGCCACCAACGTGCTCATGCAACACAAACAGGCACACTCAGATGAATGCGTGTGCAGGGGACAGCAGAAGCAGCACAAGCATCACAGGTGACAAGATGCCCATGCAGGGCAGTGTGAGAGCAGAGCTTGCCAGTGCATGCTTTGGGGTTGTTCTCAGGGCTGGCCACAGACCAACTGTCCTATTTCCTATTAAAGTGCCTCATTTCTTTCTCCTTGCTACAGATAGAAAGCAAGAGACAAATCCAGAGTTACGACAGCTCAGTTTTCATCTCTGTGCAAATCAAAGCAGAGACTAGAGCTCACATCTTAGATGACCCACCAGGTCTTCCTCTCAGGACACTGGGTGCCATGGTGGACACTGATGTGGTCAGTTTGAGGTCATGTTATGCTGTCTTTCACTTCTATTCAAGAGGCAATACCACTGTCTCTGTCTCATCTGCTTTCCTACTAGACAAATGTCATGGCTCACAATCATTTCCACTTCCAGTCATGCCTTGGTCTGCACACTCCCAGGGTGGGGAGCAGATGAGTGCCGTCAGTTCTTGCTCTGACAGAAGGTGCTTTGCTGAGTCTATGGAGGGTAATTGCAGGACGGAAATAAAAGCTACCTCTCCAGGGAACAAAGCTATGGTGATTTCCTCGTGCCAATGGCAGCTTAGAAAGCACAGGATCAAGCAGGAACTCTGTGTTCAGGGTCTTTTATTCTGGTTTTCCCATTGTCTGTTTCTGGCACTAACATCCTTTTCCAGTGCTGTCCCTTTGCTTGCAGTGAGATGCTGGCATCAGAGTTCTGCTGCTAAAGGAGCATATTATGTGCCATGAACACAACCAGCTCTGCTTCAAGAGCCCGGGAACAGGGCAGGGTGTCATTCCTGAATAGCTGTGATTTGGAGCAAGCAGCAAGCATGGCCCTACAGCCTAATTCTCAGCACATGCTGGTGGTGGTTCAGAGACTTGCTGTGCCACTGCAGGCAAGCAGAAATCCTTCTTTGGGGGTGGAAATTTTGCCCACAAAGTAATGATTCTGGATGGCCCGCAGTGTGGCGAAGAGGCAGACCCTAAACCTCACCTTGGGGTCAAGGTGCTCACTTCACCTTACAAAGGATATTTGGGACTTTGGTTCCTTCCTCCACCCCAGGAACTGACAAAGTTCCCAGGTGATGAAGAGGATGGCCATGCCCTCTCCAGCATCTCATTCCTCCACAGCATCCTGGCCATGCAAAGTAAAAGCTATGTCTGTGCCCCCTCCTTCAGAGGGCCGGCCCACCCTGTTATTGCCATTTCCATGCCAGAAGGCTCTACTTCACAGCCAGGAGGGCTGTGTGATTGGTTGGGTATTCACAGTCCTCACAGTCTTCTAGCTCCCCGCTTCCTACAGCTTTGCATTCCTCTGGTATCCTCATTAGCCCCCTCCAGGCTTCTCTGCCTCAGCACATTGCATAGGAATGAATCTGGGGCAGTAGAAGTCACATCCCTTTGAGTTTTCCAGATGAAAGGGGGGCTAGGTTTGGGGTTCACTCCATGGTGCATTCGGAGAGGCACTCTGGGCTCCTGTTCTGGCTGGAGGAGGGGGAGCTCTGTCAAGCTGTGGCCCTGCTCTGGATGCTGGTGTGGCTGTTCTCATCTCCAGACATTCAGGGCACCTCTGCAGTTTGTGAAGGAGACAGTGCCAGGCTCTCTCCTCTGGGAAGAGGCACATATTGGTGCCACTGCTAATTATTCCTCTCTATATAAACCCATGCAGGGCAGGGACACATCCTGTTGCAGCCACTTGCAAGGGCTCCTGTAATAGTAGCAGCTCTTAGTGGGGGATTTTAACAGTGCACTGTCAGACAGGAGACAAAAGCAGGCAGCCTCATTCAGCAGCCACTTCCATCTCCTGCAGTGGATATGCTGAGGTTCACTCACCCACTGCAAGCCAGGTAGCTTCAAACAGAGGCTGAGAGCCAACCTCAACTGCTTATTTTGCCACCATCTGCAACATCCGCAGTCTGGTTTGGTTCTCCCTGTCTTCCCTCTGTGTCAGACATCAGCACTGTATGTGCAGTGTGCAGGGATGATGCAGCACAGGAGGCCAGATCTTGCAGGTGAGAAGACATGGTGGAGCAGCTCTGGGAGGGAAGACAGTGGGACTGCAGGGATGTAGCACAGCAGAGCATGGCAGAGGGTGCAGAGAAGCCCAGAAGGGAGGAGAGAAGCACAGCATGCTAGGAGTGACTGGAGAGGTTCAGTGGTACAGAAAAATGGGGAATATGATAGTGTAGGAGGCAAAGCAGGATGCTTTCCTGAAGCATTAGATCAGAAAGAGTCATCTTCCCTACCTGGTGGCACGAAGAACATCGGCCACTGTTTTCAACCCTGTTCAGAGCCCAAAAGCAGTGGAGCCCTGGTCAGGGGGCAGAGGGGCGGAGCAATGCCCCAGGCTGCAAACTGAGGGCTGGGGTGCAAGGTACTTCCTTCACAGTGGGTGTCTTTTAGCCAGGGAACGATGCAGTTTCCAGTACAAGCAGCTTTACCACCTCCATTGCCTTGGTGTGGACACCTGGAAACACCCTTTCTCCCACACTGAGCCCTCAGGGCTCTGCAGACCACTCTTGGGACATACCTTACACAGTGACCTCCCACAACTTCCCATCCCAGCAGCACTGCCCTCCCTGCCTGCCCCTTCAGTATCTATGCAATGGGAACAGCCTCTGCAATGCTGCTCTTTCCAATGGCTATTCCCACCACACAGCACCTGAGCATAGGCACCATTCCCCTACTTCACTATAGCTTACTGGTGCCATTCTCCTGCACCATCACTCCCTCCAGGTACCATCGGAGTGCTCACACCTACAGGTACTACTGCCTACAGCGCTGTTCCCCACAGGCACCATTCCCTACCGCGGTACTGCTGACAGGTACCATTCTCCCATGCGACTGTTCTCTATAGGTACCACTCCCCTACAGCGCGACTACCTACAGGTACCATTCCCCTGCAGCGCTGTTCTCTGAACGTACTGTGCCCCATGGCGCGGTTCCGAAGGTGCCACTCTCCCATGGCGCTGCTCTCTACAGGTGCCATTCCCCGCAGCGCCATTCCTGGGAAGCACCATTCCCCCACAGCACTGCTGCCTCCAGGTACTGGTCCCCCATGGTGCCACGTCCTCCAGGTGCCATGTTCTGTGTTGCTGCTCCCTCCAGGTATTGCCTCCTCCCCGCTGCTGTCTTCCCTCCAGGCGTTGCTGTTCTAATGGTGCCATTTCCTCCAGGTACCATGTTTTACAGTGCTGTTCCCTCCAGATACCACCCTCCTGTGGTGCTGCTTCCTCCAGGCGCCAGAGCTTCGTGGTCTGCTCCCACTTCACTACACCCCAACAGTAGAACAATGTGGATAGTGTGCTCCAACATCCTGGTTTCTTATCCCAGCAGCCCAAGTGCTATTCTATTCCATTCTTTTCCATTCTACTCCATTCCATTCCATTCTATCCTATCCTAATTCCACTCCTTTCTATCCTATCCTGATTATATTCTATCATAGCCTAGTCTATTCTATTCTGTTCCATTCCACTCCATTCCATTCTGCTCCATTTCATTCTACCCTATCGTATTCTGTTTTATCCTATTCTGTTCTATTTTTCATGTCTTTGCTTCCCAGCACTGCCTTGCACTATCCCACCCCTTGACTTAACCCTCTCCATATTCTTCCCTTCCAGCGGCAGCATGCCTGACCTAGTAGCCTGGAGAAGCCCCCCATGTTGGCAGCAAGAGATGCTCAACAGTTCATCTCTACCTGGCCAGCCCAGCGTGAGCTTCCCTTGGTATACAGGAGCTAGGTGGCTCCTTCACAACACAGCTTCCCCTTGCAAGGCCATTTGGGAGAGGGGAGCTGTGCTGTAGGTAGCTGTGGAGCTATGATCTCCTCTGCAAAGCCCAGACACAAGGTTTCCCCTTCAAGGCCCCCAGAAGAGGTGGACATGGCCAGTGTATTATTCCCAGCAGGGAATGCCCACCCTCCAGACACAGAGGACTGAAGCAGCAAGCTCTCCTGCAGCTCCTCAGTCTGTCGCCTCTCTGGCCCCTGACTCCCACACCCCATGTGGACGTGACCAGAGCTCTCTACCTCCAGAGCAGCACAAGCACCACACCAATTTCACTTTCCAGGCCTTGGGGAAGGCTGCTGGACCACTGCCCGTTTCCACAGCAATGCTCCAGAGATCAATGAGTACAGCAATATCAGAAGCTGAAAGCACAAGCAGAGAGCTCCCTGCAGTCCACGTCAGCCCCTATTTTTCCTAGACTGAGCTAACATCATCCCTACAACACCCAGGCAGACGGTTTGCAGGACCATTCCTAGCACTACAACACCCAGACAGACGGCTTTGGGGACCAATTCTAGCACTACAACACCCAGACAGATGGCTTTCCAAACTTAACACCATCCACTACAGCACACAGACAGATGGCTTCTGGTATCTGAAACCGACCTGACACTGCCCATAGAGGTGGTTACTGCAGTTCAATGCCACACCTAAAGCTCTCAGAGCAATAATAAGCAACACCCACTCTTACAATAAATACTGAGAAAGATCCTCAGGCTGCTGCCAGCACAGAGATTGGTTTCTCCTAGGCACAAAAATCAAGAGATATAATGTGCACAGCCGTCTCCCACAGACCCTACAGCACTGAGCATCTATCCCTTCATGCTAAACAGTATCCAAACACCAGTACCAACAGCTTGCTCCAAAGTTAATGGCCTGTCCGCCCCCAGATGCATGCACGGACCAAACCACAGCCCCTGGAGTATATTACAACAGCACACACTAACTGCAGCTCCGGAGCAAGCGACTTCCCAGATCCTGCCAAGGGGATCACAGCAGAACTGGCATGTAATGACTGTGGACAGATCACCCGCCAGCCTCAGCATCATCAGCACAGGTAGCACTAAACCATTGTCAGCAGTGGGAGTCTGAACCCTGGCTCCCACAGGACATGTTCTTCCCTTGCCTGCCACAGCTGGAGCTGGAGGGACCACCTATTACTCCCATTATCCCTGCAAACTGCACGCAGCCGGGAAGCATGGGTATCCCATGGCCACATCACCACAGCAATAGGAGGTAATCCCAGCACCTAAACAGATGGCTTTGGACACTGACCATGTTCCTGCATGGACCACACAGGGCTCAGCAATAGACTATGGCACCCACAGGACACCCAAAAGCACCATCTGCCCCCCAGCTTCACTGCAACCCCTGCAGTACCCAGTGAGACAAATTCAATCCCCCTATAACAGACTTTGTGCTGTGTGGTGCCACTTATATGATCTCCCACCCCATCACAGTGGGGCTTCAACCTTTACTGGGCTATAAAAAGCAGAATTATTACATTAAATTACTGAATAATTGTGTTAAGAACTAGCTTAATAGAATTAGAGGGTTCAAAGGTTGGGAAATGCCAAAATTAGGATTGTCCATGAAGTCTTAATTCACTTCAGGAAGGTCTGCTTCGTGATGCAGAACAAAACTGTGCTCCCCAGGGTTCTTTTGTACCTCCAAGGGAGAGAACAGAACCACCTGGGAGATATCCCAGGGTTTTTGGGAAGAAAAGGTTTTGCTTCACCCCCAGGCTGTAGGAATTGGGGAAGGTACAACAAATGGGTCAAAAGATCACAGAAAATTACTGCTCTAAAGCTGGGACTGGAGGATGGGGATTGCTTTACTCTGCAGGGAAAACCCAGCAATTTCCATTCCTACCTCCTTTTGGAAATGAAATACCAGGACAGATTTCACTGCCACGTTTCAAAATATTTGGTAAGTGGTGTATGGCCACTGAGAAACTGTGTCCTTGCAGTTCAAGTTTGCCAGAACTTCAAGCAACTGAAACCCAAGTCAGGTAACGAGCATCACTGGGCAATTTAACCTGCCAGAGGGGAGACTGAGATGAGGTCTTGGGCAGAAGCTCTTCCCTGTGAGGGTGCTGAGGCACTGGCACAGGGTGCCCAGAGAAGCTGTGGCTGCCCCATCCCTGGCAGTGTTCAAGGCCAGGTTGGACACAGGGGCTTGGAGCAACCTGCTCTAGTGGAAGGTGTCCCTGCCCGTGGCAGGGGTTGGAACTGGATGAGCTTTAAGGTCCTTTCAACCCAAACCAGGCTGGGATTCTGTGATTCTATGATCGTCTTCACCCACGTTGTATAAAACACAGTAACAAGCCTAGCTCCGAAATGAAATCCTGGTTCCTATAATATCCAAACACTATCCTCTGGTCAAGGAAAAGCTTCTCAAGACACCTACAGACAACAGCTGTTCAACAGATAACCACCAGACAGGTCAAGGAGTCACGCAATAACCAAACTATCTTCCCAGTCTCATTACCTGCTCCTGCAATATCCAGCCCAGGTGAGTAACAACTCCTGTAGCAGCTTCAGGAGTGCATAAAGGTCTTGACAAGAAGCGGTGGGCAGCAGAGCAGCCTCCCTTTTTCCCCTCTGCCCAAGGCGGAGGGGCAGGGGAGCACAAGGCTCTGCTGGCTTTTGAGTGCTTTCTGAAGGCTGATGACGGTTATGTAAATGGGCAGAGGAACACCAGCTGCCATCCCCTGGGGCTGTCAGCTCATGCATGCCTTGTATTTACCCAAATACCGACACAATTGCTCCTTCCACGTTCCCACCTTGTCTCCTGAGCACAGGAATCCTCCCAGTGGGGGTCCCAGGCTGGGTCTGTGGTGCTGACCCATCCCCCTGTCCAGCCAGGGGCTCCCCAGGGACACAAGGCTGCAAGGCCCAGAGCCTCCTGATGCTGCTGGATGATGGGAGGGAGGAAACCACAAGGCGCCAGGCCACCAGGACCAGGAGCAGTGATCCCCGTGCCAGTGAGAGCTCTGGCTACCCACCGACCCATAACTGAGGTGCCCTTGCTCAGCCCTCCAATGTGAAGCAATGCACTCTCCAGCCAGGGTCTGCTGTGTCTGGGTGACCAGCAGCAATATGGCCCTTGTGGCACAAGGTCCTGGGGAGCTCCTGGTCCATATTATTATGGGTTGCTGAAACACAGTGGTCCTCTTACCCCTCTTCCCCACTCAGTGCATCACTGAGACATATAATGGCCTCTGGAGGGGACTGGAGATCTGTCCCATGGCTCCTACAGGACTGTGCCCTGTGGTCCCGCCATGGTTCCAGAGGCTGGGGACACTCTCTAGGTGCTGGGGACACTCCATCTGCTTGCACTGAAAGCCTCGGGACAGCAACCCAACCACCCCAAGCTGCCAGGCAGAGGACATGTTAAAGCAGCAAACGGTCTTACAGGAGGAACCTGAGCAGCTAATCCTTGATCTCTACCTTTGTGCCTGAGCCTGTGTAAAGCAGGGGCTTCATCCTCTCTGTCCTAGCCCCTGTCTTGCAGAGATGGGGCTGAGGGAGAGCACACAGGGAGGTCTCCTCCAGCCTACACCCCACGGTGTGAATCACAGCCCCCATGCGTGGGGCTGGGTGCAGCATCCTGGCTCTGCCACAGCATATGGCTCCAGCCAGCCTCGCTCCAAGGGTTAATCTTCCTCTCCAGAGCTCCTCAAAGCCAATTAGAAAGAGCCTGGGCAAGTGTGGCAGCACACAGCCACCCCGCACTTATCTCCCCACTTCCGGGGCTCTGCCCTTATCATTTAATTAAAGCTGCAGTGCGCTTCCCTGCCTGGCAGCAGCTCATCAGGGAGCGCACTGGAGCTTGAGGCGGCGCCTTTGCCCGTTCACCACGGAAGAAGCAGGACAAAGGCAGGGAACATACCCCAGGAAGGACAATAAAAGGGAGAAGAAGACAGAGTCCCTTTGTGCTGGCAGCAACTTGTGACGGGGCTTGGAGCAACCTGCTCTCATGGAATGTGCCCCTGCCCATGGCAGGGCTTGGAACTGGAGGAGCTTTAAGGTCCCTTCAACCCAAACCAGTCTGCGATTCCATGTCAGAGCGGGCAGGGAGGGACTAAGCCTCATCCCCAGTGCCAGCCACGATGCTCTTCGTGGGGATGCAGGGTCCTCCCAGCCTTACATGGACCTCTGGGATGTGAGCCTGGAGGTCTGACAGTAAGCTGACCCCACCACAGGCAGGATAGGAGGCACTACAGCCCAGCTCCATCTGCCAGCAGGAGCAGGACCCTGGACTCCCCACCCCAAAGCAGCTCTCTCAGAAAGGCACGCTTGGTTGCACCCTGACACCAGACCCCATGCATGCTGCATGCCCCAGCAGCAGAGCAAGCCACACTCAGCCCTCCCACAGGCAAGAAACAACCCGTGCCATGCAGCAACTCAGCACCCCAAAGAGAACTGGGGACCCCAGTGTACTGGGGAAGGGGCATGTGCAGGAGGGATGTCATCAAACAGCAGCAGCTGCAGCACCAGGTCTGCAAGGGAGGGCTGGGATACATAAACCCTGAGAGCTGCTGCTGTTTGAAGGCCACACAACAGTGCGTGGGAGCAGCTACACAGGGCTGCGTGCTGGGACTCAGGCATTTCGGGGCATGCAACCCCCAACTGATGCTGACAGCTTCCGTGCCAAATTCCACACCTCTCTTCCAAAGCATGGTTAAGCTAATGGGTCTTGAAAAGAACTCCTTATAATCAGTTTGTTAGCAGGGCTGAGCCAGCATGTCTTGTTCTCAAGAAACAGCTGGAATACCCCGCTAAAACTTCAGAACACAAGAAAAAGGAATCGACCCGAGGGAAACTCAGCATGGAAAATTCAAGCCTTAGTGTTGGAAATCTGCTGAAGTGATAAGCAATCAAAAACAAGGCTGTATAATACCAAATGCCAAGCAGCCTGAGGCTGTACAGTCTATATAATGATCCTCATTGCAGGTTCCTAAAGCTGCTGGGAAGGTGCAGCCTGCTTGCGAGATGTATGTGTGTGCATGGCATGTTCCAAGAGTGAGGAATGGAGCCATTCAGCCTTATGCCAACACTGTGCAGCCCTTCCACTGCTCCTGGAAGGGGTGGTCCCCTCCCATCATTGCTATTCCTCAAGCCTCCCAGTTTCCTAATCATGAGCAAGAACTAATACACAATATTTTAACTTATTGTTTAAATTAATTTTTATCAAGAACAGTCTTGTCACCTCCAGGCTTGTAGCCACATATGCAACCTTGGAGCACATGACAAGGTGCCCCAATTCATGTGCAAGGGGGACTTAGGAGCACTGCTCTGGTTTTATGAGCACTCTATGTTTGCTCCTTGGTGGCTGCCTTTCATTGTAAGCTTGTATTAAAGCTCTTGTGTCAAGGAGAAAAGCACTGGCGTACGCATGTCTGCCTTTGAACAAAACCATTGTTAAGCTCCATCAACAATTTAATAATCTTTCTCTAGCAGGACAATGAATCAGGGGAAATTATTCTTGCAGGGGGGCCAGTAGCCACACAGCAAAGTGCTGCTCGAGGCCTTTGAAGTCACATAGGTGTTTAACTGACAAAAGAAATCACAACTTTATGAAAAGGGCTTGCCTTCAACAAGGAGAACTGGAAACAAAGGAAACCGAGACCACTCAGAGGGAAGCAGAGCAAGGAAGGAAGAGCCTTTGGAAGAGAGTCAAGCCAAACCCCAAAGAAACTGGGAGAGGAAATAACAGTATGGATTTGCATGCATACGCTTTGTTTTCTTTCCACAGATCTTTCCTGGGCTGCTTAAGAGTAAAGTGAGCACATTCACTTGTCGTTTCAGCTTTTTTGCAGTCTGTTCTGATTTTGGAAACATGCTGGCTGGCTCAACCATGATGCACACACTGAGGAGGAAGAGGCATGATCCTTGCCAGAATTTGTGGTGGATATTTGAAGGAACAGCGGATGGGCATTAAATCCAGAACTGATGCTCTCGGGCTTGAGGAGGAAATGGCACGCATAGACCTGGGTACCACACCCAGCCACAGAGAACCACATGCAGGTGAAATCCAACCAGCAGTTTTGTGAGCATCAGACCAGGGGTATGGTCATGAACATCTGGAGGAATTGCCCAACAGCAAATGAGGGTGTTTGACTGCTTGAAGAGCCCACACAGAAGAGCCTGAACCTCTGAACTACCCAGCCCACTTCTCTGCAGTGAAGACACATGCCACAAACCCAGCTGAACATGCACATTATTGATGCCTCAAACACCCACAGCCTCAGAGGTTGAAAATCTGCAGTGGAAACTAAATAGGGAGGGATTCTGTGGCTGTCATATGGTGGGAGCAGCCTATGCACTGGTCACAACCTCCTGTGGTGCAGCCACAATATGTGCAAAGAAATCAACCCAGGTAGTCAAAGTTTCTGAATTGAAGCACTTGCCACCTTGCTGGCATAAATCCCCCACTGGGGCATTGAAAGGGTCTGCAGTGGTGATGGCCACAGCGGGACAGAAGTCACCTCCTCAAGTAAAAATAGGAGGTATCAAAATGCAAATGCAGATTGCTAAAGGTAGAGCTCAGAGCAGACAGGAGGATATCAGTGGACTGATGCAAATAGGGAGGTTTAGGAATGAGGCAGACTGGTTATGGTTTGTTTGGGAAGATCCAGGGAAAAAGCCCAGCTCCCGATAAATACTGCTCTGCCGTATGTTTGTTATTAGGATGGCAGGAAGGTGCTCTTGTGGGAGAGCGGGTAAAAGAAAGATAATCGCTTCCGATAGGGAATATCAACCCCCAGCTACCCCTGAGTGCTGCAGTTTAAACACTGCTGGAGGTGAGATGCAATAAAGTTTGCACCACTCGAGGGAGACCTGCCAGAGGCAGTCCTAAAGGCGCAGGATGAATAAAACATGCTTGAAGGAATGAGCAAGGATCAAACCTACTGCCTAACATCCTGGCAGGACAAGGGGGATACATCATCGCCTTGCGTTGGCAAAGGGGATTTGCCAGCTCTGTCACCTCCAAAGCACAGCACAAGGGAACAGCAGGATGATCACAAGAAGGTTTTGATTTCATGGTGCAGCAGAGATGTCTGAAAACTTCCAGAATCAGTCCAAGGGCATAATTTTTACAGATTATTTGTCAAAAGGGAGAGGATGGTAATAGCAGGTTTGCTCCTTATGCACAGTCCATAGCAACAGATGTGTGTAGCACTGAGCAAAACAGCAGTGTACCTGTTTGAAAAAGCAGCTCAGAACTGGACAGGTAGATAGCTCAAAAGGATCTGTGATTTGAGAGGTCTAGGATCAGCAATTGACCTTTTGAAGGAAGCCATTAATCATCATTAAGGAGGTTTATGTCCCGAGGGCCCAAAGGCAAAGCAACATGAGTCTTGTGTCTTCTGATGTGGGTTAGCAAAGAGAAAACACGGCTTAGAGATGAAAAATAGAATGTGTGTGGCCAACGGGGTTTACCTGCAGCAGGGAACTGCCTGAGCATGGGAAGGGTTCAGGATATGGCTGCTGATAGGGGGAACAATAACATGAAAGCAGCACTGGTTTCAGGAAAGGCAAGATATTTGCCTTCTCTCCCTGATTTATCTGCATCTCTGTGGGTGCCCCTTCCTCTGTGGCTAATAAGCAGCAAGACGCTAGACACAGAATACACAATTCCTTTTGCTTTTATTAATTTTCTTTCTAGATATAATAAGTCTTGCTTTTGTCAAGATCCCTGTTGTCTGGGTAATTTCATCTAGAGATCCTCAAGGAACAGAGATCTCCATATCACTCCAAGTTTAATATCTTGGTTTTAGCTGGCATATTTTCAAGCAATAACTTATACAGCCGAAGAAGAAGAAAAAAGATTACTTATGTCTAATTGGCATTATACTAATTACCAGCAAAATACATCAGGCAAATATCACATCTACTCACTCCCTGTCATTTTACACTCTCTACTCCATCTCCTCCTTCCTCGCCAGCTATAAACCAACACAACATGCTGTTCTGACACATCCCTGAACAAAGATCAAATCCTAACCCTTTCCTCCTTTCTCTTGCTGCCTCCTTGGTTTTTCCCTTCCAAGCAAGGTTGTTCTAAAACAGACACAGACATACAATGGATTGAGAACTGTTTGGTTTATGAATTTGTGCCCACCCTTCTCTTCTCTGCCGGATCCCCTCCCCAGCCTCTCCCAGTGTTTCTTGTACAGATGGTTTATGGCCATCCCTGTAAGAACATTTAACCTTTAATATCTGAGTAGGTATATGAACACAGATAGACTAAACCAGAGGCACACGTCCTCTGACACATGGGCCACCAGAGCTGATTTATTCCTGACTCATGGCATTTTCGCCAGTTTACCCTAAAAGATTTCAAAAGTGAAACAAGTTAAACCTGATAATGCCAGTCTTATGTTGGAGCAAGGGTCCTGAGTGCAAATCTAAGCATCTCCAAGACCCACCAGGAGCACTGTCCTCATCATCCATCTTATTTTAAGGCTTTTGCCTGAATCAGAGGACCTCTCTACCAGACGAGCCCTTGTGCAGTTTGGGGGTGAGCACTGTGTGTGGAGCAACCCTTCCCAATTGGCAGGATGGATGGCGCAACATTGACTGAGAGTTTAGCCAAGTAGATATGAGATGTGCTGGGGTGGTTGGCCTCAAAGCCCAAGAATAAGATCTGGCTTGTTTTTAGTGATATGGCGATAGAAGCAGCACCCATGTAGGACTCGGTATCCATCAGACCCGGGGCAGTCCTATTCTCCCATCAGGGAGGTGCAGCCCTCCTTTCCCACAAGGAGCGAGGCTGAAGCCCCCCACAGAGATCATCTGGGTCCAACCACACTGCCCAGGGAAGAAGCAGTTCACCACCATGTGGCTTCCCTCCACTGCTATTGTGTCAGCACTGGCCCTGCATGGTTGCATCAGCTCACATGAAATGAGCCCTGGTTCCTGCAGGGGAACCTCAGCTCTCTGAAAGGCGGACGCAGGGGCTGATATGGTTAGATAAGCTCTGAGTCAAAGCAGCCTATCCTTGGTATCTCTCGCCAGATGCCATGACTAATGTTAGATTTATGGAGTGTCCTCTCAGCAAGTAAAGCAAGGAGCTAGCGTTACAGCACTTACTGGAGGCGACTTCAAATCAGGATGGATGAGAGCTTGTGGGAAGGAGACAGAGAGAGAGATTCATTAATAGTGAGAGCACAAAGGATGAAATCCTGGGGAAGAGTGAACAACTGAGATTGACATTTGACCTCACATTGATTTCACTGAGGACAGGAATGAATCCCTTATCGTCTCTTTCATGCCTACGAGAGGGATTTTCCACCTGAGGGATCTACACCTGACCAATCCTTCAAACTGAGGCACATGCTATTTCTATGAGAAAGAAAATGCAGTGTGGAGTCCTCGAGAAGCTCAAATGGGTGACTTCATAAGCTTCTCTAGCATTAAGTTTAAATCCCACACTAATGCAGGTCCCTTTACATGGGAAGAGGTACTGCCAAGCAGGAAGGTTTATAGAGACATTCAGGAGCATTCAGAGGCAGATAAAGGCAAAATAATTGACTTAGATCACACAGGAGCTGGAAATGGCATGTCAAATTACTTCAAAAGGAGCTTTCTAAGGAAGCAGGTCTTTGAAAACAACAAATAGTCTGGGGCTGCTGAGAGATCCTAGTTGTCTGTTGCTTTTACACTTAGTCACTGTTTCTGGTTTAGATGTATTCTAAACCTCACCTGGCTGTTTGGTGCCCTTCTGCTTTCTGCAAGTTCAGCTCTCTGTGGAGCCACAGGTTAGGAAAATTGCTCTGACTTGAGAGTAATATAACAAAAAAAAAAGAGTGATCCAGCAAAACTTCAGCCTGATCAGCTCCCCAGTCCAGTTCACCATGCAGCCAAACTGCTGTGCTGGCTCAACAGGGCACATGGCACAGGGACAGAGATGAGCAAACCAGGACACAGCGGAGGGGAGCTGCCTATTCTGGCACTCTTGCTAACAAAATACACAGGGTGCTGGCTGTGGTTAACTGGTTCATCAACAGAAATGCTCATAATTCAGCTGCTGGCTCTCCCTCATGGATGTCCTGTTCCAGTGAGACATACCGGCTGCTCGAGGAAGCTGTGGCTGCCCCATCCCTGGCAGTGTTCAAGGCCAGGTTGGACACGGGGACTTGGAGCAACCTGCTCTAGTGGAAGCTGTCACTGCCCATGGCAAGGGGTTGGAACTGGATGAGCGTTAAGGTCCTTCCCGACCCAAACCATTCCTTGATTCTATGGTTCTATGTCACACATGCAGTTGCTCCGGAGAATCTGTCCAAGGGCAGGACACTAGGTTCAAAGCCCTGTTTAAATGCAGATTTTAAAATGATATAGAAAACATTTCTATACAAAACCAAACACAACAGAAGAGTCTGAGGGAGCTTCATTCAACCCCTCATTCTGATGAAATGTCCTCCCTGGAGAGCAACAGGGTATAAATGAAAAAGGGACCCACCCTCTCGTTCCTGTTGCAGACCTAATTCTGAAAGCTTCTTCCTGTAACACACTTTAGCAAACTTGAGTTGAACCCATGAATAGTTTGAGGATGACATAAACCACTCTTTGGAAAACAGACTTTGTAATAGAAGGGGTGTTTAGATTTGGTCTGGATAAGAATGAACATTTGCATGGGCATTTGCAACCACTGCCAGGCAAAAGAGAAAACCCTCATCCTGTGTAGGCTGAGTGGCAGTAAACTGTATCTCACCTTGCAGCCACCTTGTGAAGGTGAAGGGTTCCCTGTTTCAACATCACCAGGGCTGCTGGAGTGTGTGTTCTGCCAGGTTAATGCTACAACCCAGCCCCAAGTCTGCTGAGATGGAATGGTGGTGGAAAATGTTCCCGCCCTGGACTGGAGAATGTACATGGCACTGCTTGGTCTCCCTGCTCTGGAAAACTGGGAAATCCTTCTTTTCCTCGGACAATAGAAGTTGTCTTCCCTGCATAAACTCATTTATAGTTCTTAGATAAAAATAACATGCTCCCATCTGTTTGCAGTTGGTTCCTATATGGAAAGACTCAGAGTTTGCTGTGGAGCTGACCAAGCCTAGTGAACAGGGAAACATGGCTCCAAAAAGCAAGGTGGGTTTTGGGCTGGCTTTCAGCACATTCTCCAAGCCTGAGGTCTCTGCAGTATCATGCATTAAATCAGAAAGTTTAGAGCAGGGTCACCTCCCTGAGATGTGCACTCATATAAATGGAAGAAAGAATAAAGATGAAGAATAATGTCAGGATTTTCTCCATCTGGTATGTTCAGCGCAGGGAGAATGTGAAGGACACAGAAGAAGGGAGACGACATTCACTAATTTCCGTCATCTTGCCACAGACAGCAAGAGGGAATGGAAGATGTCACAGCCCAGCCTGGGATCACAAGGAATAGTGGAAAACTCAAAACCTCCCATCTCAAATGCAGGAGGCACACATACAGCCACAGGGATGTATATATTCTATAAAAGAAGGCACCTTCCTACTGAAATATGAAGCTTTTTGTCTCTCAGGCACTGACTGAGAACTGCTGTGCTGCCTAGATTTTCCGTAATCACATAATGTGACCACAGTTCAGGGACAGAAAGGGTGAAAAAAGTAATCAGAACTCAACAGGGAAACTTGGTTCCTTCAAAGAGCTCCTCCAGAGATGTCCAGGATCTGACAATGCTCTTTGGAGAACCTGAGGACAATCTTACACGTGCACTACCGCATAATCCTGTGACACACGAAAGACATTGTCAAATAAATTATTAAAGCTATTTTGGACAATGTCTGAAGCAAGTAGCATCCTTCTTAGAAGGTCTTGAGAGGATTAAAGGCATTCTCTGTAGCTAGTAGCAATGAGGTTGGTATTCAGTCTGGGGAACAGAAACCAGCTGTACCCTGTTTACTCTGGGCTCCTCAGTGCAACTAAGGTGAGGAAGGTGACCTGGCTGACGTGGCATCCCACAACTGCTCTGACCCAATGGCTCTGTCGTAACAGAGAGTTTACCCAGGTACGGGTGCTGGAAAACATGGAAAAGAAGAGAATGAGGGTGAGAACAAGTTTGCAGTCACAGCTCAACAGAAACGGCGTGTTGAAATCGCGATGGTGTAATCCATGACCATTTGCAATCTGTTGGATGTTGCCTCTCCCGATGAAAATCTTTCCCCACATCTCTCTCCAAGAGTGCTTAGGAGAATCAGAAGCTGTCTTTGGGGACGAACCAACATTAAGTGAAGAAAGAAAAGAAGCTCACAATTTCTTATGAAGAAATGCAGATGCCTGCAGAGCTGAAGATCACTGAGGAACCCAGATGTAACTTGCAGATGCAGACAAGATGCAGGAGATGGTCACAGGCAGGATATGTATCCTGAACAAGGGCAGGACTCGGAAACTACTAGTAAAGACAAAACTTTACAATAAGTAATTCCAGCCCTGATGTCAACAGCCACTGTTAAAAAGGATCAGTTAAAAAGAATCCCAGTGTTTCAGCTAGAGAGGAATCCAAGCACCAGTCAGACCCAAGCCAACAGCCCTTAGATGTGTGACCTGCTGGTTCTCAGTCAGAAAGGGGACACAGTGCCAGCCAGAGACCATCTTTCTTTGTTCCACAGACAGCACTATTTGTCTTACCCTCTGCCATACCCTCAGTGTTCTCCTAAAAGGTGTGAGATCTTTCGTTAAGAGCCATGTACCAGAAAACCTATCTGGGCTCACAGCATTTAACCAGGACACAGCACAGAGCTTGCTTGAATCCCACAGCCCAGACAGAAACCCAGTCAAAAGCATTCCTCAGTGCTCTGCAACAAAGCAAAAGTGCTGCAGGGTATGTTTGAAAACAAATCTGCAGACTGAACATGTGCCTGGAACACTTTCTGCAAGACAAAAGGGACATTTACAGATAATGCAGAAAAAAGAATAGGTTTTAAGATCCAGAGACTTCACTCTGCCAGAGAAGGAGAGAGACAGTCATTTTTTTTGGTCCCATCTGCTGGCTGGAAGGAACTGAACAACAACAGCAGTGAGAACCTTAAAAAGAAGCTCATGACTGGACTGACATGAAGCAGAAGACAGGAGGTAGTGGCTGCCCAGTGCTACAAATCCATCCCATCACCATGAGCAGTGGGAAGGGACCGTTGGCTTGGGACTCCTCTTCTGAGCCACCCACCTTCTCAAGGTGCTGTGATATTGCAGGGGGCGCACACAGTGCCGTGCTAGGCAGCAGCAGCTCTGTTTGCATGTGATGGACACACATGCCTGTTGTGAGGCTACGAAATGAGCACTAGCAGTCACATTATCTCTGTGCCTGGTGCTGCTACGGATGCCACTGAGTGCTGCTGAGAGCTGTGGGCTATCATCTGGACACATCCGCACCGCTGAAAGGTTGTTGGCAAATTGGCCATCACGCAGTGAAAAAACGATATGAAGGAAGGGAAGATTTGAACTATAATCAGAAGCGTAGCAAAGGGGAGCAGGAGGAAAATATCTCCCCAGGCTGCCTTTGCAAGGGTTGCCAAAAAGCAGGACACACATCCAAGACGTGCCAGATGTTGCTGCTGCCCAGGAATGGGGCTGCAGGTCTGTGGTGGCGTCATGAGCAGATGGCAATGGCTGGGAGGAGTGCAGGAAAAGGTGGGAGGGAAGGAAGAGAGATCAGCTGCCAAAATATCTTGCCTTGGCTCTGCTCACAGTAAGGGACTTGACTCAGTTTTTGAGCGTATCAAAGAGAACTTTAAATGTTGACTTGCTCACATGTGATCTGCAAGTACGCATCAAGTGAGGTGTCTCCTAATGTTGTAGGATTCAATAGAATAAAATGGGAGCTAGAGCAGCTTAAGCAGAATTCATGTGTAGGCTTCTGAAACTGGGGGCAGAGAGGAAGTGCCACTGGAAAGGATCACTTGCCACCATTTGCCATCAAAATGGGACCTTCCCAAAAAAGTGCTCCCACTCAGCCATGGTGAGATGAAGAAATCACAGGATGGAATATTATGGCTTGTGTCACACAGGGGTTAGACAAGCTGCTCCTTCTGGCTTTACATCAATCTACCAATCTTTCTTGAAACAAACAACAATCTGGACTGAGAGGGTTTAATGAAGTCCAGCAGTCAAACCCTGGCAATGGTATCTCAATACCTTTGCTCAAGCTGTGCTGAGGTGTACAAAGGAGGTAGGAAACCATCAGAAAAAGACTGGTCTTGACAGAAAAGCCTATGGCTATGAACCAGGCGAGAGGGTTTTACATCTAGCTCTGCCACAGAGTCCCAAAGCCATACTGCTCATGCCTCGTATGCCAGAGGCAGCTGATGCAGCCTTGGCTTTGCCATCTAGAGCAGTTGGAGACCTGCCTCATGGCTCGGGAGCACGGGGATGCTGCAGGCCCTCATCCGGGGGTCACCCAATGCTAGCAGACAGCTTAGAAATGTAGATTATGATTTTCTGTTTCATTCCCCACCTAGGGTGGAATCTCTTCCCTGGAAGGGGAGCTGCGAGGATAAACTCATTAACATCTGTGAAGTACAGATACTACTGCACTAAGTGCATCGTGAAAGCTCAGGAGATGATTGTTAATTACATATTCAGTGCAGGATTGTGATGGCATGCATTAAAAATGGCATGGGGTGCCCACTTTAAATAATGGAGATAAAGCAGTTTAAACATTTGGCCCTGTTCTGTGGGCTGAATTCAGAAATATTTCATGCGATACATCATCAGGTACCTCTGTACCACACAGGGACAGAGTGAAACAGCCTTGATGTAATGGTTCCTAAATTGCACATATTTGGCCCTGTAATCTTCCTAAATTCTCTCCATCGTCAGTGGAGGGAGACTGGCACTTTCATCATCCAAGCTCTGCATGCATTATGGCAGGGCAGATCCTCTGCAGAGCAGAATCACTCCCAGGCTCCTTCCAACTAAAGCAAATCTGTGATACAGGGGGAGCAGATGTCTTTAGCGAAAGCAAAGGGTGGCCAAGTGGGAGACTAAGCTCAGTTCCCAGCTCAGTGTACCCCACAGAAGCGGGTAACAGCACGGCAAAATGTTGGGGAGGAAACAGTGGGCAGCTAGGTAAAATACCAGGGATGACAAATGCCTGGGACGAGTGAGGAGCTGGCACATCAGTGCCAAGATACTGGAGAAGTCTTCATCAGAAACATCATAATTCCTCCTGAAAAGGACCTGGCTCAGCCCCTGCAATACAGCGTTTTACTGCAGTCTGCACAGTCAAAAGTGTCCAAAAAAGGAGGACACTGATATGTGTGTTAATCAAGTGAAGAACCATCTACAAAGAAAAGGCATGGATCTGTCTTCCAGTTGAAGAGCTATAAATAGCCTTGCATACTTGCTTATCAGATTGGTTCGGCTGCAGGGATAATCTCAGGGAGAAAGCAATGGAAGCCCTGTTATGTTGGATATTTATAACTAGATGAAAGCCTAGAAAATGCACAGTCGTGTCAGTCTTGCGCTCGTGCCGCGAGATTGGGTGTGTGGGATCCAACACATCTCTTCAGTTTAATATAAGGTCAAAGATGGTTTAGTCTTCCCAGATTCACAAAACCCACTATCTGATCTCTTTGAGGGGCTGGTGCTGCTTCAGAAGCCCAGACAAGGGCATGGTGAGACAGTCCCCTAAAAGGTCATGATGGTCCCATATCACTGGGGACTCTTTGCAGGAAGCAACACATGACCCTTCTCTGGACAAACAAGGGGGAGATGTCTTCTTTGCACCAGGGAGATGTCTGATGTTCCACATCTCGGGCAGGCAGCCCAGGAGAAACCTACTCTGATGAACAGATCTAACATGACCAGTACCTCCTAATCTCCAAATCACCTGGCCTGGTGCCTACTTAATGGATCACGATGCTGACCCCAGCCCTTAAGGTTCGTTGAACTGCCTTTGCCAGATTATCTGCAGGGCACCAGGACCAACTAGGGTTAATGCTGGTGGATTCCCCAGAGCCTTGGCCTGCTATGGCCTCTGCACTGATCCTGGTTTATACAGGTCAGAATGGCTGCTGGAGGCACTGGAGCCTGACTTCCTAACACTGCCATGTGAAGGGAGCTGAGCCAGGACAGGCTGGGGGATGGAGAGCAGGACGGGGTTACAGTCATCCCCTGGGAGCCCCTGCACACACTGTATCACATGTGGATTTATTCGTGGATGGGTGTGTGGTGTTTTCTGTCCTCCTGGGTGTGAACATACACAGGATGTCATGTGCAAATAGAGGGAGCTGCCTAATTTATAGGGCAGGTTGGGTTTTGTGATGCTGTGGGCAGGAAACCATGCCTGGGTTCTCCATTGCCAAGAGCCCCTGCTCCAGGCAGTGTCCCCCAGCTTTCCTTGGGTCTGCTCATCTCCAATGGGCAGACAGTGAACATTCTAAGCACTACGGGCAGCCCTCTCTGCCCTCCATCTCCTGCCACAGATCTTCCAGGTCCTGTTCTCTCTCATAGAATCAGGGAATGGTTTGGGTTGAAGGGAGAAAGCTCATCCAGTTCCAACCACTGCCATGGGCAGGGACACCTTCCACTAGAGCAGGTTGCTCCAAACCCCGTCCACCCTGGCTTCTCCTCTTTCTACTTTTAGCCCTGCTCCTCCCTCGTCATCTCTGAGTTGCCTGTCACCTTTAGGGGCTCAAACTTTCCTCTTCCAGGTCCATTGTCACCACTGCCCCTCTATATCCTTCAGCACAGCCATGTGGCATCTCCTTGCCCACATGCCCTTCAAGCCCCCCTTGCAGGTACGTGCTGGTACTCTAGGGCACTTGGGAAGTCCATTACTGTTGTCCTGTGCCAGGACTCCAGGAACCTCTTCATACTGCTCTTCCCAGTTGACTGGCTGGTACTTTTGGGAAGAAAGTGATGTGCACGACACTCCTAGACAGGAGGATGCTTCATATTGCAAGAGCAATACGGATTTGAGAACCCTGCCAGACCTGGCACCACCATGCCTTGCTTCAATGGTTGTAGCATAGCAAACTCCAGTGTTACTCCAGGAACTAACCTGGAAGAAGGAAGAGACATTCCGCTAGACCTTCAAGACAACAGATTACCCTAGGCCCCATGTATTCCTTGACAGGGAGACCCAGCAGGTTTTCAGCTCCCCAGACACACTCTCAGTCCTTTTCACACCACATACAGATCTGTCCCAAAGTCAAGGATGCTCCCAGAAGTAGGAGGAAACTTCAGGAGAACACTCTGCATGTCCTCTTTTTCCCTATCAGAGGTTTCTCTGAACTTGCCAGCCCCACTGCAACCTCCCCTTGGTACAAGAGCACAGAAGGCAGCAGGTAAAGGAAAGTAGATGTTATGTGCACAGCCAGAGCCAAATCCAAGGAAGCAACTTAAGCTGGCCAGAGAAGATAGCTTGGGGAGTGGGCTCATTGGGGGTAGTCAGGCAGGCAGCACAGAGGCAGCACGAGGAGCAGAACTGGGGTTGAAGCTGTGCCAGGGCAGGGGGAAGCCAGCTCTCCCACGGTGAGGCTGCAGACACCCCTGGTGGGGTCCTCAGGTGAAGGTGGCGCCGAGCAGGAGGTCCCAATGAAGTCAGGACACTGCTCTCAGGTTTGCCACCACCACACTCCCTGATCCTCCGCTCCATGTAACTCCTCACCCCAGCCTGTGCCACTAAGATGTCCCACTCTGTTCCCCAGGAAACTCCACAGCTCTAGCACCCACCACAGCACGGAGAGCTGCATCACACCCCGACCACCCCTGCCCTGCCATGGGGGCACCCATGGGACCATCTGACTGTGGCACACAAGCTCACCATCAGCTGGGCTACAACCCCCTCCACATGCTTCTTGTGCTGCCACCTCGGACCATCCTATTGGGCCCCCTGTCTACACCATTCCAAACCCCTCTGCCTCTTGCCAAACCCACCTTCCTCCTCATCTTCCCACTCCCACATCTCCTTGCCCCCCCCAGGCCTCCTCTCCCTCACCCGCCTCTCCTCTCCTCACCCTGTCCTTGCTGCTCTCTTGTTTTGAGCCTCACCTCTTCTCCAGTCTCCCAGTCCCACATGGCAAGCCTGTCCCATCCGAGCTCCTCGCCCCATCCCACCCGCACCAGGGGAGGTGCAGCACTGGGGATGGAGAGCCCTGGCGCAGGGTCCCTGGGATGGGGCAGGCACGCGTGCGGCAAGCACATACCATTCTCGGGGTGCTCCATCTCCCCGATGCTGCCATCGGGCGTGGTGCGCTCGTAGTGGTCCTCAGGCAAGGCCAGCGGCCCAATGCGGGGCCCTGACGATGATTTGCTGCTCGGGGTCTCTGACTCCTCCAGCCCGCTGTCGTAGTAGCTGTGCTGGGAGGGATCCTGCAGGTCCTGAGCCTGGCTGGCTGCAGAGAACGTCACTCGGCGATGAGGTAACTGGGAGAGAAAGAAAAGCTGTTGTATCACCCATCCAGCAGATGAAGGCAAAGAGGAGGGCCAGGTTCGATGAGGCAGAGTGCTCCTGTCCAGTGCTCCCAACACCAGCAGGGTCCATCACCAGCCCCACACAGCCACATGCGTGGGGCTCCACCCCAGGCAGGAGCACCCCATCAGACGCCAGCCCATGTAGGGAGCACACCTTGCACGGTCCCTGCACTCCCCTGATCCAGCAGCTCCTGCTCCAGCCTCCTCTTCCACCTAGAGACAATCCTGGGCAGATGCCCTATCCCACCATGGATAAGCTCCTGTAAGGTGCCCCATTAGCACAGCATCCTGAATCATTAGCACCCACCCTACCCTTCCTCTGGGGTCTCCAGACTACATGCACCCCAGGGGCCCTCAGAGACCCACCCGCTGAGCCCACCTAAAAGCCTCTCTGATGGGATCATTGCCCAGCACAGAGCCACGGTGGTGCCATCCTGCACCTTCCAGCCTCTGACCTGACACTATCTCTCATCCCAAGAGATTCTCCATCAAGGGTCATCACCACTTCTTTTGTCTGCTTGTTAAACATTTCAATGACCCTGCTTTACACTTTCTCTCCCAAGCGTTGCCTCATGCTTGGGAGGAGCTCCCTGCAAGCAGCCAGTAAGCTACACCATTATCCTCCTCCAAACCCTTCCATAAAATCCTTCTTTGTGGTGATTACTGAGGAGTGGAAGGGGTAGCACGAGTTCATAGGGCAAGAGCAGGATGAGGCGTGCAGAGAATGAAAAACAAACACTAAGAGAGAGAGAAAAGACACAAAATCGCCCATAAACACAGGAGAGAGCCCAAGAAAGGAGTGATTTGATGGGGATCTGAAGGCGATCAGGATAGACAGGAACCAACACACCAATTAGGCTGATGTCTTTACTACAACTGAGTGGCAATCAGGCATCCCACACAGGTACCACCAACAAGGAAAGGAAAGGAATTGAGCCTAACGGAGGGAAGGAACACACATGGAGCATTTAGATGAGCTAGCTGCTTTTTAGGTTGGTTGGACCTGATTAAATTCACCCCAGATGCTTAGAGACCTGATTTAAGTCACTTCAGAGGTGTTACGGCTTTTTTTGGCTTTTTTTTTTTTTTTTTTTTGCCTTTTATACTTTTTAAAAAGAATTTGTAGAGAATCAGGGAGCTTCCAGAAGCCTGGAAGTGATCTAAAATAGCACCTGTCTTTAAAGAGGAGAAAAAAGAAGAGCTGGAGAATTACAAAGCAGTTAGCTTAATTTCAGTTCCTGGAAAAATACTGAAACAGATAAAAGAACTCTTTGTAAGTACCTACAAGATAACAAGAAAATGAGTAACAGCCACTGTAGGTTTGTCACAAACAAACATGTCAAGCCATTGAACTTCTCCCTTTGAAAAGACATCAGGCCTCATGGATGGAGGAGCAGTAAATGTTATGTCTTGACTTTAGGAAGTTTTTTGACACTGTTTTAGACGATGTTCTCCTAAGTAATGCAGGGAAAACAAGTGTAGGTGCAGCATAGTACTTCTGTGCTTGGGTAATATAGTACAATTCACTGCAGGGTGGATGGGAGGCATTCAGAAAGTTGGAGTCAGAAAGTAATTACTGCAGACAGGCCTTTCAGCTGGGACGATGCATCAAATGAAACTCTTCGGGTTGTGCCCTGAGTCCCTCCAGCCCATACTTTCATTAACTGCTTGGCTGGCAGATGTGGAATAGATCTGTCACATCTGCACACCGTACAAGCAGCGGGCTGGCTGAGGAACTGGGGGTTACCACAGATCCTGGGTTGATGATCCGTCAACGTGTCAATCTCACACCAACAAATGCATCTACATTGGGATGTGCAAACAGGATCTTTTGTCTTGGAGTCACGCAGGGATGTGTCTGCTCTGCAGGGCTCAAGCAGGGCTGCAGAGGTACAGCTGTGTCCAGGCTGGGCACTGCTTTTGAGAACATGTGCACCAGGGGAATAGAAACAAGTAATAGTAACAAGACTGAGGAACATGGTCTGGGGAGGAGAGAGCTAAGGGTGGCAAAGACACAGCACTCTTGAAGCTCATAATCATAAAAGCCTTCTGCAAAGAGAAAGCTGCTGCTTTTGGCCACGGGCAGACAGGAAGGAATGGCCTTCACTTGCAGCAGCAAAGACTAAGGTTAGCTGCTAAAGAAGAAAATACAGTGGTAGGTTTAGCTTAGATTGCCAATAGGTTGTCAAAGCAGAAATGCTATCTTCACAAAGGGATAGGCAAGCACCTCCCAGGAGGTCTGTGTGTACAGCTCTGGAGGACATCAGGTCAGGGCAGTCCTGCCCACTGCAGATCTGCATGCAGATGACCCTCCTGAGGACATCCTTCCTCTGTAGGCTCTGCAGCTGTGGAAAGCCTTGCAAAAGCCTTCAATGCACAGACCTCACTACCCAACACAGAATCATAGAATAGTTTGGGTTGGAAGGCACCTTGAAAGCCCATCTAATTCTAACCCTTCTGCAATGAGCAGGGACATCTTCAACTAGATCAGGTTGCCCAGAAGGACATCCAGCCTCGTCTTGAATGTCTCCAGGGGTGGGGCATCCACCTGGAAACCTGTGGTTTACCACCCTCATTGTAAAGGATTTCTTCCTCAATGTCACCATGCCAGGCAATGCTGTCACACTGCTTCTTCCTGCACGCTGACTGCCTGGCTGAGACTGCTTTCCTCCATCACTGGGGCTTATCAAATCACAGAATCATTTAGGTTGGAAAAGACCTTTAAGATCATCAAGTCCAACTGCAACCCCAACCCTGCCAAGTCCACCACTAAACCATGTCCCTATAAATGCCACATCTACACATCTCAATGCTTTTGCTTTCTCTCTGTGCTTGTAAAACCCCAGACAAGCAGCCAGGACTCCTTGGGGTGCCTGCAATAACACAAACAAACAGCCTCAGAAACCCAGCCTGTGACAGTTACTATCCCTCCCCTGAGGGGTCCCCTTCCAAATAGCATACCTAAAAAACACCTCCTTTAAATGTCAGATCCTGCCTGGCAGCCCTCAAACGGGCTCTTCTCACTGCATGGCAAAGGCAATCCACACTCAACCCCGCTCCCCTCCAACCCTGCACAGCATTGATGGGGGTTATTGCCCTCCCTGTACTCTGCACAGCCCTGGTAGCTTGTGCCTGGCTGAAGCTCTCTAGCCAGAGAGCCTTGCTTTGGAGTCACAGAAAGACACTGAATCAATTTGCCTGGCACTGACTTACAGCAATTGGGTTTTGATTGACCTTTCCCTGTGAGGTTAAAGAGCCTTTCAGCACGCAGCATTTCCTACACAAGAAGTTGCTTGTACAGTGCGATCAAGGCACGCCTCAATCTTCTTTTGGAGAAGTTAAACAACCCAGTTCCTTATGTCTCCATCTGCAAGCCAGCAAATCAGCATTGTGGCCCTCATCTTTACTTGCCCCACTTCTTCCCCATTCCTCCTCAGTGGCGATCCCTGCAGAACTGCTGGTGCCATCTCACCAGGGCTGCCTGCAGAGCCTTGCCTCTCCTCCTTCCTCTCAGGGTTTTGAATCCTAGGACTGTAATAACCCTTTGGTGGGAGCACTGCGAGTGCTCACACTGAGCTACTCATGCAGTGTGACCCTTAAATCCATTTTAAAGTCAGTGCTTTCCAGGATATAAACCAGCATTCCCTATTTCACAACATCCAAGCTTTGCATTTGGCTGTGTTAAAATGCACTTTGTTTAAATAGGCCCAGTTTACCAAGCAATCTGGATTGCTCTGCATGACTGCTCTATCCTCATCATGATCTCCACTCCACCAATCTCCATGTCAGCTGCAAATTTTATCAGTGGTGATTTTATATTTACTTCCAGATCGTTGATTACAGCGTTGAATGGCAGCGGGCACAGTGCTGCTGCCGTAGAGCTCCTCCAGGAGCACCTCGCTCCATGAGGACTCCCAACCAACAACTGCTTTTCTTCACTAAGCTGTTGATAAACCAGATCTTCATCTAGCTAACAATGCTTTGCTTCTAATGAGGAGTGTTAATGCAAAGTAATAATAATAATAACATAATGCATTATCAACTCAGCATCTTCATCTAGCTCCAAGTTGATGAGCTGCACGCAGTAATCTCCCACCAGCATTAAACCAGATCTGCTGCTTCAGACCCACAGGTATGCCTAGAGCAGATCCTGTTCCTCACTGTGGCCAGGAGCAGATGCCTAAGGAAAGGTTTAAGAGCTGAACCTGTCACGTAAAGCCACTGCCCAGTATCCCTTCCCCTCAAACTGCGTTGACTGACGTCAATGCTATTTCCATCACTGAGTTTCCTGCCTTAGCTATTAATCCAGTTGTTCCCTGAGGCTGGTGAGGACAGTGTACACTGCACACAGCCCCCCATCACTATTTCAGCTGGCTCCCACTCCTCCTGGCCCATCCTGTGGTCCCTACCTCCATTAACACGCCCAGATCAGACAGCTCCTGCTCTAGACCTTTCAAGACTCTTTGGCACATATTGACTTGATTATTTCAAATATCACTCTTCCAAGGACCTATGTTTAATGTTGAACAAACCTGGTTCTCAGCATACTGGCAGGTACTGCATCCTACGTTGTTATGTCTCAGTCCAAATTACCAGAACTATTTGTTGAATGTGTTTGCATTTTTCCTACGTAATTAACCATTCTGCAATCTCCATTTGGAAATGACAGTTCCTGGATTCCACCTCTTGCTAGCACATTTTTTAAAGCACTCCTTACTGCGTTAAGCTTGTCAGAATTGATTTTCCCCCAATGTCTTTGGCTTTCCTTGTCAATTCTCTACACTCCATAACCACTCATTTCTACTAATTGCCATACACTCCCTCCCTTTTCCTCCCTCCTTTCCCCATCTATTGTTTTGCTGTTTCTAACTGCAGTCTCCACTTTGCCACTGCACTAGAATGGGGATTTGGGGCAAAGCTGCCTATTATCTTAGCTGAGGAATTGTGGCTCCAAGAAAAACTCCTTTCAAGGGCTCCCCAGTGCCTGTTTTTATATCCCCAATGGGGAGAACTGCCTGAGCCAGCCTCTACATTCAAGGAGCAAATGAGCCCCTATTCCCCCCCCACTTTCTGCAGGGAGCACCGGCACCAGCGGCTGCCTCCAGCAGCAGCGGATGCTCTGATGAAGACATTCATCCTGCGGGTTTCTGTTGTGCTGCAGCTCAGTGGTTTTTTCCCTGAGCAAGGAACTGTTTGCAGCTCGTACATTTAATGCCCCCCATTCTCTGTGAAGTGCATTAGCTCCTTTTTGACTCCACGCCTGCTTTTGGCCTCCACAGCATCCTGCAGCAGTGAAGTCTCTGCCCGTGTGTTAAGCAAAAAAAGCACTACCCTTTGGTTTTACATCTGCTGCCTGGTAATTTTTCCTTGAAATCCTCCTGCCTGCAGGGTTATGAGGAAACATGAGTAATTGCTCCTCGCTCTACCCCTTTCCAATTTCACACATTCGCGCTGCATCCCGCTCCACCGTGTCCTCTGCGAGCTGCAGCGCGCGGCTACGTGCAGCCTGTCCTCCCGCAGACACGGGGCAGGTCAGGCTGGCCTTGCTGCCCTACCCTGTGCCTGTTCCAGCTCTGTGTCAGCTTTTCTGCAATAGGGGAAAAAGAATCACACCCTCAGTTCCAGATTTGGGACTTATCTGCCAGTAGCAGTGGCTTATTTTGATGAGAAATTTTCTCCCCAAAAGCCTTCCCCAGCCTGGTTGCACCACTCAACAGAAAAGCTGCAAATGTCATAGTAGCACAGAATGGTTTGGGTTGGAAGAGACCTTAAAGCTCACCTAGTTCCAACCCCCTGCCGTGGGCAGGGATGCCTCACAATAGACCAGGGCTCCTCTGTCCTGATGCTCTCTACCATAAGGGTCTCCATCTACAGATGCTGGAGGGGGACTAAGGGGACCCCATCCCTGCTCCCTCCTGCCTCGTCCCTTCATTGCAACCATCTCATCAGGACCCAAGCTGATTCTCCTTGCTAAACCCAGGGAAAACACACTCAGCCTAAACAAGAGCAGTGCTATGAAGGAACAGGGCTGTGGGTGTTGCACCAGCTCCCCACAAACACACAGCATTACCCTCTGCACAGACAACGTGGACCAAGCAGCAGGAGATGCTGGTGCCCGTCTGATATTGTGCTGTTCACAAAGGAAACCTTAAAATCCACCCCAGGCACACTTTTCCTGCCGACAGGAACGGTGCAGCGCGACAGCCCCTATGGAGATGAGCTGCTCTGCTCCCCCCTGAGCATCAATGAACACTGGAGCAGTGGAAATATCAACATTGATAACTACAATGTTGATATTTCAATGTCATTAGCTGCTGATCCGAAAGCAGGATCTGCGGCTAATGGGCTCATCTGGCAGCTTCCAATTGCTCCTGCGCCTCCCCACATGCCAGGAGCCTCAACGGCCTTTCAGCCAGCTGCCAAAGGAGCTTGCTTCCCCAACACCCGCCACAATGCAGCAACTCACAGGGCTGCAAGTGAAAGGCAATGTCAGACCCAATGCCCAGAATATAAAAATAAGTGACAAGGGAGCCATTGTAGCCCATGAGTTAGTCAACTTCAGATTAATTCATGAACCCTTCTCTTTTACAAACCAACCTGGAGCTACGCAACATCCCTGGTTGCTGCAAAAAAACCCAGAAATATAAGCCCAGGGATCATGCCCATACTACACTTTTCATGTATGGAGGCTTTGCTGCATGGGGGAATGATTTTATTTGCTAGTGTCATGTCTGGAGAGCAGCACAGCTCCAGTACAATGCAACACAGGCTTCAGAGCAGGAGGCTGACGGGAATATTATGCTCACGGAAACCAGGGCAAGCCACAAGGAAAGCTGGACCTGAATTGCCAAAAGCCATCCAGGGCAACGCTCTGGCTCAAGGAAACAGGACACAAGCTCATGGCCATAAGCAGTGGACCATTTTACAGCTCATCTGAGCAACAGCTTCTGCTGGTGTTTGGTGGTGAAGACAGACTCAGAGCAGATTGCTCTTCCAATCCTTCCCCGTGCTACCCCAGCAGGACACCAACCAGCCATGCATTGACATTTGGAGAAGTCCCCCAAAAAACATCCCCCACTCCTCCTGCACCCACCTTCATACCTGGGGCTGCCATACCTGCATCACCTGCACATGATGTAAAGAGCTCACAGCAATACGTGGCACCAGCAGAGCAGCACCATGAGGGAGATCACTGAGCAGCAAAAGCCAAATGCTGCTCCAGCTTGGCATTATCCTCCTGGCACCTATGGTAACCCTCTGCTCCCTTCTCCCTCTGGTCCCCTTCATGGTCTGGGGACCCTGTCTGCCCCAGAGGTACCTCCCTGCACTGCCACAGCATCCCCAGGTCCAGATGTTCAGAAGCACAAGGCTTAACTATCACTTCTTAAAGTATACCAAACCATGCCAGAGCTTCAGTTCCCAGCAGTACTGGCTTGTTTCCTTTTAGCACAACACAAAGGAATTGAAGAAAGAGCTTACGTAGAGCAAGGGAATAAGTACCAGGGACTCTGCCTGCTTTGGACAAGGAAGGGATGGAGCAATGAGGCAGAACACTGCCTGCCTGGAGCTCCAAACAGCATTAACAAAGGAGGGAGATAGATGGAACATGCCATAAGTAAAGATGTGGTCTATGCACCTCCTGCATTCAAAAGAACCATTCAGACCTTCCTAAAATGTTATCACTGAAGATGGTGTCTCCAAACAAGCACTGACAGTTCTAGACAGGACCACCAGCAGACCTAAAGGCCCAGTTTTCTGATCAGCCAGCCTGGTGATTTGCTGGAGTCACCTCCCTCTCAGCTCCTGTGGTTGCACAAAGCACATTAGCAACAGGGATGACTGTTTTGGTCCATTTGGTGTTTGAGTATCCTGCTCTAGTGGAAGGTGTCCCTGTCCATGGCAGGGGGTTGGAACTGGATGAGCTTTAAGGTTCGTTCCAACACTAGTAATTCTATGATTCTATGTTGGTGAGATCTTCTTTGATGGCTGTTCTCTGCCCACAAATCCTTGTGCCCATCCCTACCCCACTGTCTGAAATGAGGTTGGGAACAACCCTTTAGATCTTCACTGTTGACAAATGAAGCTACAGAAGGAATCCATAACTGGAGGAAAGACGCAGAGGAATCCACGGGAATCACACCTCTCAAGCCAGGTATTATGTGAAAAGCAATTGCTAGCTTTTCTAAGTGGCCCTTTGCATGGCATCCATCCCTGGCCATTAGCAAGTGCTGACCTTGCAGACAAGAAGAGAGGTGCTGTTTTTTTCTGAAATAATGATAGCAAAACAGCCATCCTAAAATGGACAGCAGATCCCGAGGCACTATTTAATGAATAAATCTGGGTAAAATGTGGGCTGACTCCACATGGGTGCCCTGAAGCCTCCTGAAATTTGCATGATGCTCAAAGAAGCCGCCAAAGACGGTGCCAACCTGCCTGGTCAGATCGAATTTATCTAACTCATAGCAAGATCTAACACAATTAGAAACCCATTTAGACAGCCTCAGGACAGAGATTGCCTAACCTCTGTGCCTATCAGAGCTCTGAGCCCATCAAGGATGTGCAATTTGGCTTTTCTTTGGTTGAAATGAAGACTGGAAAGGAAAATACGAAAATAAATCATCTGAAGGATGAATCATAAAATCTAAAGGGGTCATAATCTTTATGGAGTAATGTCTAAATTAGACTGACTGTGGTGTCCCAGAATGTCTATCACCTTCAAGCTGATAATAAAGCCATTTTGTAGATAGCTGGTATGGAATGGAAATTGCTCAGGACACAGAAGGAGGTCTCATAACCACATTAAAAAAGGGTTCCAGGACTGGGAGTAACACTTGAATAAAGCCCTTGAGGAATCCAACAGCTGTAGAGTGGGACAATAATGCTGGGAAAATAATGAGCTAATCTGGCTCCCAGTTGCACCCAGTGGAGCTGACAGTTCGTATTGAAAGCTCTGGGGAGAGCAGGGGGTCCCAAGCCGCAGACTCAGGACTCAGAGAACCAGGAATGCTTCAGTGGCAGACTTGGCATGGAAAAAAATGTCAATTTGTTGAAATCAGATCATTTTGCAAGCGTGTTTCTTGTTTTGAAGTTGGGGCAGGGGGGATATCTTTGCTGACATGTAAGAATGAAAAAGTGATGCTCTTGCAAAGGTAATTTTCCCTTCAGCATTCAAGCCAAGTATTCATTATGAAGCTAAATTCAAAAGGTCAGTGAGAATCATGCCTTTAGAAATTATTAGGAAATAGATATTTATACATCTATATCCATGGTTTTCCTTGAGCCACAATAGAAAGAAAATTGTCAGTTCTTGCTGATTTGTTTTCAAATTAAAAATCTTTCTCTCATGGCCACCCTGTTTTCTAACCACCTCCATTTCCACAGGCAAATGGCAGCAGCTTTTCCTTCTTGGACAAGGAATCGTGTCTATTCTGTGAGTCTGTGAACTAACATGCTCTAGAGCCCTCGCTTTAGTGGGCTGCAACCAACCTATATCTAATGATGGATGAGGATAGTGGGTAAGACAAGCCTTCGTTTGGAGAGGTCAAGCAGGTAAGATAAGGAACATTGTAAGGCTTGTTAAGGCCGCTTGTCTGCCTGCACTGCGCTGGCATTACCACTCCTACCGGCACAGGACCCCGGGCATGGATGAGTTAAGGACAGCTTTCTTTTACCCTGTCCTCAAATCCTGGGTGAGCTGTCAAGTCCTTGGGCCAGACATTGCAGATCATGGCTCAAGAAAGATTTCCTGAACATTAGAGAACGTTTCTGAACTGTCTTCTCCAGGCAACGCACATCCCCATAGTCCCTAGCAAACTGTGATCTCCTTGAAATCCTTGGAAAAAACAGCCTAAGCTCCTCCAGGCACTCCCAGGGCCTAGAATCACAACACCCAAAAAGGTCTTGCCCAGCCTGAATAATAACGAAGAGCTCTTCAAACATTTGAAATACTGATTTGGCTTTCTTCTGGGCTTGAGTGCTTTTGATGAAGAAGGAGAAAGATTAACAGATTAGTGTAAGAGAAACATCAGACACCACATTAGCAAGACATTTAGAGCATGATCTCAGTCCCGAGCTCAGACAAGGAGCTCTCCCCCAGCAGGGATGGATGGATATCTCTCAGAGTCTTCCAGCAGCAGCTTTGCAGCTGCTTAAGCGCAACGGGGAGCTTGGAGCATGTGAAAACCAGGCCACGTGGGAGCTAAATAGCTCCAGGCTTTCAGGTTGCTCGGGCCTTCGGAGATGTCTCAGAGGAGCTAAATCAGGGCACTCTGCTCCTACAACTTTGCTACAGAGCAGGATCAGTTCCAAAGGAGAAGGGGGGATTTGCTACCCTCTCAAAATGATGGCTCCAAAGACAGTGTTGATGAAACCCACCAAAGAACAACACATTTAGATAGTTTAGATGCCACATTTAGATAGTTGATCATGAAGCAGGTATTTTGCAAGTGGAGGTGCTCAGAAGGATGTTTACCTCCTGGGGCAAGGGCATCTTTGGGATCTTTGGGCAGGATCCACAAGGCATGGCTGTGAATGCCAAAATGGATGTAAATGATAACGTATGAGCTTTCTCCTATCCTCCTAGC
>NW_009942528.1:1302-5960 GCF_000696875.1 Nestor notabilis | reverse complement strand
AAGCCTATGCTCCCACCCGCTCTTTCCTGCGAGCATCTGAGGGACCGAAGTAAACAGCTTACAGCATGGGAAGACACTGATGCAAAACAACTAGGAGATGTTTTTAAGGGATTGTTGGGAGTTGTTTTCCTTCTGTTCACTTATCTGACCTCCTCTTCCTCTTGTGCTCTCATCTACTAGGTTGAGTCAGGAACCCCCCCTTGGAAAAGAAACCTATGCTACTGGTGGGAGAGGGAAAGCAGGTCCTCAAGGGTGCACACCGAGACATCCAGAAATGTCCAGAAAGTCAGAGAGAAGACAAAGTCAACAGGGGACCTACTGGGGGAAGGCTGAGGGTGTCCAAGTCACAGGTGACCCTGGCTCCCAGAAGTGAAACCAAGACTGAGCGTCATCTAGGTTGGATTGATGGATGCTGCAGCTAGTGTCAGAGGTGACAAGAGGGGGACCAAGGTGCCAGAAGCGGCCCATGCCCCTGCAGCCAGGCTCCTCCTCACCCATGTTCAACCCATCTCTGCCTCGACCAAGCAGGCTGTATGCTTCCTGGGGCATTGAAGGAGAATGGGATCAGGGGAAATGTTCCTTATGGAGAAATCTCCACTGACCATCTTGGTTTCTCCCAGGAGCAGAGCTTGGGTTGTGCAACTGCAGCTCGGGTGGACCGGCATGCAAGGCAGCGCGTAGGAGCACAACTCTCTCATGGAGATGGGCTGTGCCCAGGGTTTCACACGTAGGTGCTCTCGTCCAACAGGTATGAGTGGGGATGGAGGGTGGAGGGGGAGGAAGGAACTTTGGGCTTGGCACAGGGGTTGGCTCCATGGGCAGTCTTCAAAAGAGCATGCCAGAAAGAGACAGGTTTGGCAGGGTACCGCAGGGGCTGAATGTCCAGGACCCCACAGACTATGAATGGAGAGCTCCTGCTCCTTGTGACCCACAACAGCACAGCCCCACATGAGTCAGCCCATGCACAGGGGGTCCGGGGTGGACATCAGCTCAGGGGACACAAGCACAGAACATCCACAAGCACAGAGCATCCACAAGCACAGAGCATCCACCTCTTCACTGCTACCCCACAGCCTCCAAGGGCTGCCATCCCCAACTTCAGCTGACACAGTTCCCATGGATAGAGCTGCTCTGTGTCCCTTCACACTCCCCCACAGCACCCCACCCTGCCCTGCATCACACACCCCCTCATTGCCCCAGCCTCCCCTCCATCCCATCCCAGAACACCCCACCCTTCACCCCATCCACAGCCTCCTGGCTGCTTTCTGGGTGAAGGGACCACAGGGAGCCCAGGGAAACACCCTGCTGTGTTTCACCCTGGGTTTGGGTGACGGATTCAGCAGGCTGCAGGGCTGGGCACTGCTCCAGGCTGGTCTGTGCACCGCAGCTGAGAGCCTGGCCGAGCGGGCAGAGCAGTGCTGGGAATATCAATCAGCACAGCTTGGCCCGCACAGCCAGTGCTTTCATCCACAGGGATCCACAGCTCGGCTGGCAGAGCTGGCCTCAGCCTCAGCATCCCTCTGCAGCAGGGCCAGCGGTCAGAGAGACTGGTGGAAGGGGGAAAGCAATGGGGAAAAGGTGGTCACTGCCTGAGCAGAGCAGGGAGAGATCAGGAGGGAGGGATGGAGGAGCAGATAGAGTTGTGAAAGAGGGGAGGGTGAGGGAAAATAAAAGAACTCCCCCAAATCCAAGCTAGGGAAGCCTGTGTTCACCACAGACCAACACTGGTTCCAAGGGCATCAGGCAGGGGAGAGCCTGGGCATCTGAGAAACAAAAGGAAGAAAAGGCCAAGGAGGAATGAGCAGCATCTTGGCACAGCAGGGTGGCAAGAGGGGAACTGGCCAAAGCTGCAAGTCACCCAGCAGCCCAGCCTGATGTGAGGAGCCCCAGGCAGGTAGCACAGGCTGAGTGAATCTTCAAGGGAGCAAAGGATGAGGTTCCAAGTGCTGCGGGGCCAGGGACTGTCAGGCAGGAGAGCCCAGATGCTCTCCCTGATGGTACAGGGACAGAGAGCACCACTGCCTCATTGCAGACAGGCTTCTTACAGAGGACTCATCACCCGTCCAAGGCTGAATGCTATATACACCCCACCATCACCTCCCACTGCATACAGGCTGTGTTCACCCCACTCCACATGCTACAGCTTGCACATCACCCTGTGCCACCTCTCACATCTGCATCCCCCATGCCTCCTCCCACAGTACAGGCTGCATGCACCCCACTGCCACCTCCTCCTGGGACAGGTTGTTGTTCATCTCCCATGGCTGAAGCTCTTCAATGTCCCACGGTGCTCCCCCAGGCACAGGCACACTCCCTGCCATAAACCAAAGTTCCCCAGCACGAGCCACTGCACATCCCTGCCTTGCTCATGGGGCTCTCCACATCCTCACCAATGCCACAGGAGCAAGCACGATGTACAACCCACTCTCACCCCTTCACATGGTCTCCCAAGCACCCCGTTGATGCTCACAAGGACTCAGAGCTCTTCAGCAGAGCCCAGCCACTCTTCCCAGCACAGAGTGAGCTCAACCCCTGGGACATCACCAACACGCTCCCTCCCCTTTGGTTTCCACACACCAAAGCCACAGCTGAACCAAGTGCAGTTGATCCCGGGATGAGGAGCTGCTGTGCAGCACCAGGGAGCTGCTCCCAGCACAGCACCTTTCTGAAACTGGGGAAAACCAGGGCAGGTCCCCCATGAGCCCTCAACTCCATCTGCAGCTTCTTGCTGGATCCATTTATCAGCTCATTCCACGTGAACAACCTTGAGAAATCCACTGACCCAGGACGGTGGGAGCCTTTCCCAGACATCTGCCAACACCTAAACCTGTAATTTATGGAGGCTCTAAGCTAAATTCTGAGACAAGACAATTTCATTTCTGCCCATTACAGTTACAATATCCCTCTTATCCCCCCCTGCAGAGAGTAATTAATACTGCACTGTGCTCCTGAGCCTGCAGGCAGGTGCAGGCACCTCTGCTGAGCTCGCAGCAGCACGCTGGAGTTAACACCACTCCAGCAGCTTCTCGGGCAGTGGGGGGCTCTAAGGACCTGGGGCAGGCTTGGTTTGTGCAGCTGGGAAAGGACGCAGCAGATCCTTCCTCGGTATAAAACAGCCCCAAAGGATGGAGCCTGGGAGACGGGCAGAAGAAA
Source organism: Nestor notabilis (assembly GCF_000696875.1). NCBI lineage: Eukaryota > Metazoa > Chordata > Aves > Psittaciformes > Psittacidae > Nestor > Nestor notabilis. The sequence goes on along the minus strand of NW_009942528.1, from coordinate 2,807 downwards.
GAGACTCTCCCCACGCGTTCTCGCCCCAGGTTCATCAAAGAACTGCTGAGGACAAGGAAGGAAGGGAAACTTCTCTCTGAAAATTCCCAAAGGGAAGCAGATAGCAAGGCTGAGCCAAGCCCCCAGACTGCCCTGCCCAGCCCTGCAGGGACTAGTTATTTAGGTGGTTGCTGGTGTCTCCTTTCCTCCTCTGCAGCCATAGCATCTCCCCGCAGGTCCCAGCCCTGCCTGCCTAGGAGGCCCAGACACTTCCTGGATGGTTCAAGATAAAACCTTATGCTGTTAGCAAAACAAACTAGGAGGCTGTGAGAGCCAAGGCTGGCACAGGGCTGAAACCACCGAAGCCAGAACCACTGGTTTCCCCAGATGATCTAATCTCTCCCAGCACCAGAGCTCCTCTTTCTCCAGCAGCTTGGTGCAGCCTTTTGGAGCCCCTGGGGAAGAGGTGAACCTGGCGTGATAGGTGCAGGGATGTCTGCCCCAGTTTGAGAGAAAATCCATGAGAAAGAGGAAGGGGGTGGCTGGGGAAGGGGGTCCATGAGACGTGATCCTTGGCTGGAGGGAGCGGAGTGTAGGTGATGTGCAGCTCCTGCCTTTCGGGATCCATCCTCTCTCCAGCCCATGGGAGACAAGAGCCTGAGCAAGCCCCAGGGCAGCAGCATCACCCCCAACCTGCCCACAGGAGGGGCAGAGCCATCTTCATGGGGAGCGTGGCTCCATTGCCCTCCTGCAGCCCCGCCGCCACCAGCAAGCCTGCCTGGGAGCATGGGAGCACCTCTGCTTTGTGCAAGGGCACCCATGGCATCCTGGGGTGGGGGAGCACCCTGCTTCAGGTGCTTCCCCCCGGCACTGCTGACGCACCAAGGCTCCATCTGCAACTGCGTGCGTCCTCATTCCAGCACTGCGGCGGGCGAGAGGCATCTTCCAACACTCACAGCGGGATGTGGGTCATGGCAGCCAGGCAGGGATCTGCTCCTCCATGCGCTGGGACATGGGTGGGTCTCAAAAGGATGTGGGAATGAACCAGGAGAAGCTGTGAAGGGGGATGTTGGGGTGGATGAAAGCTGGGCGGGATGGTCCATGGCTCAGACTGCCTCCACATCTACACATATGTGTATGTACATGCATGCATTGTGAACCATGTCCTGAAGAAAGCTGTATCCTTAGATGGCAAAGCAGTGACTGGAGATGGGCGATGTCAATCTGATGAGGGGGGTCAGTATCATGAGGCCTCTGCATTGGCCATGCTGGGACACAGTGGAGGGCTTGTGGAGATGGCTGGCCCACATGAGCATCACCTCTGGGTGCTGCAGGGCCTGGGTACTCCAGTGGCTGAGGATGTGGGAAAATACGGTTGCAAAACTGCTGGGAGCAAGAGCACCTTCAGGGGCAGCAGGGAAAATAAGGCACAACCGGTCAAAAATAGAAAACTTTATTGAAGTCAAATCCAACAGGGCAGCTGAGCTCAGCCCCACGGCAGGAGACCAGCCTGCCGCTCACCGGGA
>NW_009942528.1:376-1098 GCF_000696875.1 Nestor notabilis | reverse complement strand
CCCTGCCGCTCACCGGGATACAAAGAAGGGAGCAGGGGTCTCCATAGGACACAGAGGATACAGCACAGTGGGGGAATGGAATGGGTGGCCCTCACCCACAGGAACCCAGAAGAAGGCAAAGCTGCAGGCACTCATCCCCCCTCTCCATCCCTAGCTAGATAAAGATAGACCCGACAGGCGCCAAAGCAGAAACGTGGTGCAAGCTAACTGGCCAGACAGCCCAAGAAAGAGGGTCCTGCAAGCTCCGGGCTCGTCCCATGACCTCCTGGGACAGCTCCAAGCTCCAGTGCACACCAGCGAGCAGCCCTTCCCAATCCACAGCCAAGACCTACTTCTTCCCTGCCCCGCACGCAGCAGAGACCCTGGCTAGACCAAGAGCAGTGACCCGAGCGCAGCACACAGCAGAGACCCCAGAGCCCCCCTCCTCCAGCCCCCAGCACAGACCCGGCCCGGCAGACAGCCGGACCCATCCCGCCTGGAGGAAGCATCCCAGCCACCCGGATCCACTCTCCCTGTCTGCAGCATGGCTCCCGCAGAGCCATAGCTCCGGGCCTGATGCTCACGCTAAGAGAAGCCTGGTTTTCACCACGCTGGCTATGGCAGAGGGCCCAAGCCTGGGGGAAGCCAGAGCCAGAGCCTGGGAAAAAGGCAGAGCTTTGCTCCTCCACCCAACCCCACCTGCCTGGGCAGCCACAGCGGGTGCAGAACTCCCTTTTGGGCCG
>NW_009942528.1:0-269 GCF_000696875.1 Nestor notabilis | reverse complement strand
CGCTGGCAGGAGCAGGACGAGTCTGTCCTTCCTAAGAGCCAGCCCAAGCGCAGGGATGGATGGGAAGGTGGGCATTGCCCTCCTTGGTGCTCTTAGAGCCAGTCCCCAAAGGGATTCAGGTGGGATTCCCTCCCCAGAGCCCCACATGCAGAGGCACACACATGCAGCGCCCTTCACATCACCATCACCCAGGCAGCGCCATCAGGACCCAGCCCCGGGCGCTTTGACAAGGGCTCCAACAGATTTTGGCCTCCCCCCCTACCATCCCC
>NW_009942527.1:0-16232 GCF_000696875.1 Nestor notabilis | reverse complement strand
ATATATATGAAAAATAAATCTCTTTTTCAGGTGTGCAGGACTTCCTCACCAAGTGCAGCCTGAAATCAGTAATGACCAAAGTGTCGCCATACATTAGACTGGAAAGCAAAACACTCGTCTTCACTTTCAGGACTTGGACAAAAACATTTTGCAGGTACTAACAGTGGTATTGACAGACCTCCTGGAGGGGAATAGTCTAACTAGCAAAGGCAAGTGAACACTTCTGTGATTTCCAGAACCTCTGCTCATTGATAATACTCTAACTTTTTCAGGGTAAGAAATGAGGAAATGCTAACATAGACTGCAAAACCATAGCTGCTAAACTGACATCAAATACTATAAACTACCACTGCAAACTTCACATACACGTTCAACCCACCATTATATGAACAAATATGACCCAGTGCACAGAATTCCAACTGACTTGCAACGAAGTCAGTCATATTTATCAGGATAGGGTGTTTTGTTTGTTTGCTGGGGGGTTTTTTTCCTATCCTTTCCATCCCACGTTCAACAGACATAAGGATGTAGCAAAAGTCCCGGGAGCCCCACAAGAAGGTGCAGTAAGGAAGAGGCTGGACTAGATGTCACATGGAACAAATGCAATTCTCTAAAGTCAAGTTCCATTGTAAAGAAACAGGGAGCCCGTGTATCAGGAAACTGGATTCCATCTCTACTATACTTCCTAAATGTTAATATAATTCACTTGTAACATGCAAGGGAGTTTTAAGAGGTAGAGCCTTTCAGAAAACTTCCTGCTCAACATGTGCAAGGGAGACTACAGAGCATCCTTCAAGTCTCTCTTAAAACAATTTCCCATCTACTCCTATGCATGGTTTGCCCTAGATTTCTAACTATGTCACCACATTATGTTACTTAGACATTTTTATGTTACAGGACTTCATTCATACAATTTGCAAGATTCTTTGGAAGACAGACTGTATAACAAAACAAACATGTTTTGTAGAACAACACAAAAAATGAGAGCTTTTCTAATTGTTCAGACAATGCCTCGTCTACATAAATACAGAACACATTCCCAGCAGCAATTGTTTTGACTGTGGTTTCCACCTTCAGCCTAAAAAGTGGCAACAAAAAACTCTTTGTAAAAATCTTGTAATAGCTACCTATGTATGAAGCTGATTTGCCTTGACTGCTCAGTGGCACAAGGAATTAAAGCTACGAAGTGAGTAGCATCGAGAAAGGAAATAGTGACACAGTGTGGACAGCTGAAGTAAAACATGACAGTACAGCTGTGCTAGGAAGCATTGCCCAGTCGCACACGATACATGCTTTCTCTAACAGGTTTTGGGAGAATTCATGCCAGAAATGACTAGAATTCTATCAGCACAACTGAAAACACCCAACTGTTTTTAACGCCAGTGTATACTTTTGAATACAGGTCTTACCAAGAACTAGGAATAAAACAATTCCATTCAGTTCAGTGACTCAGTACAGACCAGAAGAGGATTTAAGAAGGGAGCATTTATATTCAACAGAAGTTACCTGAGCGAATTCAGAGTAATATTAGTGTATATATCATATAATTAGATATTGCATTTCCTAGCTGGAATTAAACCACCAGTAGTGAAGGGGCTGGATTTTAGCATCTCTCTGGTCTCAGTATGTACAGAAACATCAGGCTGTGTCCTTACATAGCCTGCAGTGCTACACCTACTCAACCAACACTTGCTGCCCCTGAAGAAGTAATGTCACATATCCCTAGTCTTCTGAAAGCATGATTCAACCCTCTGAGCATTCACCAAATGCTTCCATTTGCCTATCTGACTTGCTAACTCAGTGGAAAAGATACAGAGTTTTTCTTCTTCTGCAAAGTAGTTCTGTCATTTCAGCAAACAAAATTAAGCTTGCAAAGATATTGACCAAGTCCCAGGGCTGGTACAGGCAGTCATAATGAGCCCTGGGCAAGGATCAAGGATACATGAAATACAAAAATCAGTCTGAATGTCTTTTAATCACAAAGGGAAAAAACGAGACCTTGGTTTCCAGATCTCAGGGTAAGTTCTGCTGGGATGCTGTATGGTGAGGTTACTTTTAATTTCCAGATGAAAATCTGGATGTCACTATCCCCCAATTTTAATTCCTGGCAGCTTTCTCTCACAGAGCAGTCTCACTGGAAGCTCAGACTTCTCCCTTCTGTGTTCCTCCAGATCTTCAGTATTATATAAGCAAGATTTTCAAACTATTCTCCTCTAATTTTATGCTGTTTCCAAATCATGCTGGTTTGCATTTTATAAGTGCAGGTATGTTTTATGACTCTATGGCAAACACACAAATGCTGTTCAAGAAAATCTATGAAGTGATGAATGCTCACTAAAAAACCTGGCAAAAAATAAACTACAAAGAGCAGCTTACTGCTGAGGAACTGAGTTGAGTCATGTTATTTCTTCTATTTCCCTCATTGTAATCCATCTGGATTTAAATTTATGGCAAAAAAAAGGTCAGTTTCTACTACTATAAATCCAACACCTTACAATATATCCCTGTTAACAGGCCAACACTGCATATCCTCCAAGCTAGTAAAAGAAAAAAATAAACCTTACCTGGAACCCATTTAACCTCCATTCCTATATCCTTTTCTTCCTGTTTTTTCTCTTTTTCTTGGATACTTTGCAAAAGTTGTCTGTACTTGGCAATTTGCTCTTCATCATCTTTTTGGCTTTTCCTGGGTTTGTCATCTTCCATTTCATGAGCTACGTCACCATCTAGAAATTGAGAGTTAAGCTATCACAGCCAGTCTCATGAAAGGGATCAACTGAAGTTAATGTTTAGGGAACACAACTAAGGCACATACACAGTGGCATGCTGCTTTGAAGACCAAGAAGAAAAATAAGCCATTTTGTTGTTTTATCTTCCTAGAGCCATGTGAAATTAAAAGTAAAGCTATAGGGGATGGGAAATGAAATAATCCTTAGTCAAATGCTCTCTTGAAAATGGTTAAGTAAGGGGCTACCAATTTGCATTTATCACTGGTTTTGCTAGTTTTGATGGGAGAAATTTAAGTGATGATGTATATTGTCGTACTTTCCCATTTAGATAAAACATGCATTTCTTAGTTTTAAAACAAACGTTCAACATCACCTTCAAATAAACCCTTAAGAGCCTTTTCATTCTGTAAGCAAATAAAGAACACTTGAGAACAGCTGTAAGAAAGGAAAGTGAGCTGAATACATTGTCAAAGGTTGTTCAGAGTTCAAATAACCTTGTCACTAGCTTTCAACCATCACGCTGCATTGTACAACACAAGGAACCACTTTCTGATGGATATTAAGGCAGCAATGCTTCCTGCCAGTAGCTTCTTCAAAGACTTTTTCTACAAAACACACAAAAAGCCCAGAAAGCCAACCCTATCCTGGGCTGCATCAAAAGGAGCATGACCAGCCCATCAGAGGAGGCGATCCTGCCCCTCTACTCTGCTCTTGTGAGACCTCACTTGGAGTATCGTGTCCAGGTCTGGGGTCCTCAACATAAAAAGGACATGGAGCTGTTGGAGCAAGTCCAGAGGAGGCCACGAGGATGATAAGAGGACTGGAGCACCTCCCCTATGAAGACAGGCTGAGAAAGTGGGGGCTGTTCAGCCTGGAGAAGAGAAGCCGCGTGGAGACCTCAGAGCAGCTTCCAGTGTCTGAAGGGGGCTACGAGGATGCCGGAGAGGGACTCTTCATCAGGGACTGCAGTGACAGGACAAGGGGTGATGGGTTCAAACTTCGGGGTAGGTAATCTAAATAAGCTTATTCAAAGCATATCACAGAAGACATCTTTTTGCAAGATATTTTTCAGGGAGGCAGGGCTCTACACAGAGTTCCCTACAAGCCTGACAGTGTTCAACAAGTGCCTGAACAACCCTTAGATATATGGTTTAACTTTTAGGTTTCCACGTGCAGAGTCAGAACTTGGACTCTATGATCCTTATGGGTCCTTCCAACTTAGGATATTCTACGAATATACCATCAGGAACAACTAATTACAAATACACTGATAGAAGTATTTTGTCATATGGTCTATGCAGGTATTCTGTCTGGTGTGCAAAACAGAACAGCAGGAAAGATGGTGCTCTGCAAAGATTAAAATAACCCAAACAAAATGAGAACAAAATCTTAGGCATAAACCCTAGAATGCTTAATTTGAAGCATCATTTAAAATGCCATACACTAAGTCACTGGTGCTTATGGTCAAAATAGTATTTATGGACTTGATGCACACCACGAATGCTTCCTAACTTGAACAAATAGTAACAGAAAATCCAGATGCAATAATAAAGGATACTTTGTGCCAGGAACCACAACACACCAGATCACTGAAATACTTGACATTACAGAACAGCAGCTCTATAATGGTAACACTAACATGCATGCTGTGCATATTTTAAGTTAAAAAATTCCATTAAAAAAGATTAGAATGGGCCAGCAAAAACCTGTTTATAAATAAAACATTTTAATAAATTAAAAAAATTGTGAATAAAAGTCCAGGACATTTTTTTGCATCTTATCACACTCCTACATTTCCATTCAAGCAGCTGACACTGATTTTTCCCATTTGTGCCACGTAATTCTGCTGGATGGAACGCTGTCAGATGGAATCCTGGTTTGTATCACATAACTGAAGGGATAAAAAGGTCAGGAACGCGTTCAAGACATGAACATAATGAGGACATTAGAGGAACATAATTCCTCTATGAATAACTTACTTTTCAGAACCAGTAGAATCTAGACATGTCCAGGTTTAAGATTTATTAGTGTGGTAAGATTACTTAAGGTCAGTTTCTTTTCCTTCCCAGCAATGTGAGTTTACTTCTTAAGATTTCTCAAGTGTTGCTCACTTCGAGACATTTGCTTTCATCGCCACCCTACTACAGATGCTATTCTTTAACTTGGTGGTAGCCTTGTACATAATAGAAGTTGGAAATACTTTCCTCTGGATCTACTGCTCCCATTTAAATACTTCACTAAGCATTACTAGAGAAACTAAAGCTCGTGGAGCAGTTGATAAGTGTGTATTTATGTAAGATAAGAAGCAAACGGACATTAACCTTGCCAAGATATTGCCAAACTGAGTTTGCTGCCAGAAGATTTCCCAACTTTATAACCAGAAAAATCTGCAATGTTCTTTGCATGCTCCAAACTCACCTTTGACTGCAGCTAGCTGCTTTACTGCAGTATAAATCAATTTTAACATCTGTTTGAAAGACCTGATTAAAGCTCAGTGAAATTTTCTTTAGCTTGTAATTTTGGTTATACATATCATTAATTAAGAGCAGACTGAATTTTAGAGTAAAAACGAGCAAGGTAATTCAGGGATTTACATGTTGGTGCACCATACAGAGAAGATTTACGCACCTAATCAAGTTAGGTGACATTCTCTTTATATTCTTAAGTACGTGAGTCAAAAGCATTTGAAAGATGTCACTACTACACTCTAAAGTTCCCTTAAATATCTTCTGCTGCTTACATCTCCCCTTCCTATTTAAGACCTGTATCTTAGGAATACCAAAAGGCCTGTAGCACAGCTTTTCTCCACTGCCATTCACATTCCCCTGGTTACCCAAGAAGAGATACTGCTGGAGTCGAGAAGCTCTGTACATTTACAGCTCCCTCAGGACCTTCTAAAGTTCTGAAGCACATTCAACACCCTGTCTAGGCTGTTCCAACAAGCACAGTCTTTGGGCAGCTTGTGCAGTATCTCGTTGCTCTGCAGTATCTCCTTGCCCTGCAGAGACTTTAATATGTATAGGGGACCATGAAGAGGACAAAACAGTATATTAATCTATAAATAGATTTCTGTAGTGAGCATTGTACCTAATTCATTTAGTCATTAACCACTCCACATTTCAAACCAGGACTTGTCCTTTGAAAAGGAAGCTCCTCCAGTTCTACTGAAAATAATTTTTTCATTAATAATGAAGAGATTAAAGTAGATATTGCTGAATTTGACAAAGAAATTATAAGGCAGCCTGAAGAAAAGAAAGAGGGGTAGAAGGTGAAAAAAAAAGGGGGAAGAAAATGATTTTACACTCAGAGGTGCAAGCTCCTATTCAGAAAGCAGCTATTCAGGGGATCAAGCATTAGGATTAACTGCTAATCCCTACCATTTGGCAATTTTTGACAAGTGTTACTCAGACTTCAATGAAAGGCAGCAGGTCTTCATTCAGCACTGAATGAAAAGTATAGCTACTACATTCTCTACATAATTCATCCAAATGTATGATGAAAAGCAGCTTTTCTTTAACAGATCTATCATGTCAGCAATAAAGAAAATACGCCATAATTGATGCTACTTGAATCACTCCAATTATAATCATTAAGATTGGTTTAATCACACATTCACTGCATCAGGTAAAGAGATTTTGCAGTACAAAAAAAATGAAAGCCAGAGAGCTTTTCCAAAGCTAAGGTTATAATACTGAAGCGAAACTCTCATTAACAAATCTAGTAAACTTGCAGTAAGTAACTCCATACTCAACTAACATACTTAGTCTTTGAAAAGAATGTAGTAACTTTGGGGTCATACTAGTGATTATTACTTATAATGAATCTCAACTGCGGCTTTAAAGATACCATTTTAAAACCTTGTATGTGTGTTTTCTTACCATGTATAAAGAACACTGGAAAAGTGTATTTAACTCGAACATTCAAAAAAGGAAATGAAAAGGAATGTCAGGTTCCACTAAATTTAAAGAACTCTACAGCTTTCACATTAACATGTCTAACTCACAAGTATTGTCAAAAATGTTCAGCATCTGTCAATCTGTTGATGTTCTGTCATCAATTCATTCATTTCCTAATTGAAAAAGGGGGTGGGAAACCACCAATGTGCTCACTAGCAATTTACCTCCACCTTTAAGTCACACACAGAGAAAGGAAGTCTATGGCAGTTTCAGAGATGTTTAGCTCTGGAAGAAAGGTAGGTTGTTTTCGTAGCAGAACCTGACCACAGCTTTTATACAATGAGCATAATATTGTCCCTATGAAAGTCAACAACATTCAAAGCCTTTTCTAAAGATAGGAAATTAGATATTTACAGAACTCGTGTTCCAAACACTGCAGCTAATGATTTGTGGACAACATTTATCAAAGTAAGTACCTTGCTGCTCTTCCTCCTCCTCTTCACTAGATGAGGCCAAATAAGCTTGAAAATCCATGTCAAGAAGTTCCTCTTTGTTAAAAGTTCTGCTAAGTGACGTTACTCGTTCATGATCTGTCTCATCCCATGTGATATCTACCTTGAAAATAAAAATGCCACTTGTAGAGGCTGAAACACTAAAACATTGTAACTCTGTCTTTTTAGGGAAAATTATCTGATGCTTTCCATTTAAGAAGCAATGCAAACCTGTTACTGATGTTCTTTAAAACAATGTACTAAATAACAACAATGTACTAAAATAAATTTGATTACACCTTTTTAGAATTTGTGCTACCATTGAGTTTCAAGGAGTTTTAACTACATAAAAGAATGAAGTCTCCGCATGCACTGAAGGGTTCTGTAACAACAGGTCACAAAACACACAGTGTTTGTAAGCCAAACCTCCTCTGTGGCAGCAGATACTGGTGTTGATGCAGCATCAACTCTTTTCCTCTGCCAGCAGCAACTCATTCCTGGAATTACGCACGGATTGCAGTGGGGACAACAAAAGCGTTTGCGCAACTGCACCCTCAACCAGGAGGTCAAACAGATCTGGCTGAAAAGTGATCCAGCAGAAACTACTTATTTCTCAACTAATCACGTCTCCAATCCGGTTCACTTCATGGCCACATGGAAGTTTTGGCTGTCACATAAGAGAGCCGGAATGAATAGCAACAAAGAGGGGAGGCAACTGTTTAAGCCTGCCACTACCACCAAAAAGGCTCTTGTTGCCACAAATAGCAAATTAGAAGATTTAACTGTGAATAACAAAGTAATTCCATGTGCAACTTGTAACAGAGGTATAATGAGGTCAAAGTACAGTATTTAATTTGTAACAAAGAAGCTGAATCTCTTTTAAAATCCAAAACTCGAGCTTATTTATGGAGTTGCAACTTGAGGCTCTGTAACACGCTTACATCTTTTCATGTTTGATGTCCTTATTTTGAAATTGTGAAGATAATCAGGAATCTTTTCCCCATGACTTATTTATAAGCTGACAATAAAACTAAACAAATTAGAACAACATTACAAAACCATTGTAAAGATACCTTTGATGTTCCCATAGCAGCAGATGTGAAGTACTTTGGTTTATACATAGCTACGTTCACTTCTGAGGCTTCATCTTTTGGCTTATCATCAAATGTAACGTTATCCGGAATAAATCTTAAAGGCAAATAAAACATGTTATTATTCAAATACACTGAGAAATGTCATAGTACAAACAGTCTAAGCTTTTCATGAGTATGGTACATCAGCACAAAAGAATTTGCTAACAGGAAAAGCCGGTAAAGCCTGAAAAAGAAACATAAGAAACGGACAAATACTCCACACATGTAAGATTAACTGGTTGGCTTCTGCACAGCTATTCCACAGGTTTTCGATGTGTAACACCACCATGTTGGAGAAGTAAACTAAACAACATTCAGCATGGTATTAGCAGGGTCAGGGGTGGGTTCTGGGGTGGTTTTGTTTAAGAACCACCTTTTCAGGAAGCTTAATATTAAAAATTCCAAATTAAAAAAATGAAGAAAATAGGATTTGGAAACAGATAAATTAAAAAGATATCAAAACATTTTAGGAACTGGTATATCTTTAACATTACAATTAGCAGGAAAAAAAACAGGTTAAAAAGACCCAAATCTTTTTTTACACGTGATGGGTAACAACAGAAGTAACACCAATCCTTTGTACACTACATGACAAAGTACTTGGGCCCTTGTATTTTTTACATCATTGCAAATGTGATGAATGCTACTCAACATTAAAATGTAACAACGTACAAGATAAGATTTCTCCAACGCTTTTCCTAAACAGCCATGTCTGTTGGAAACCATTCTCTCTGTTTAGAAGCTTGAAAAGTTACATGCTTAAGGCCAGACTGGACAGAGCCTTGGGCGACATAGTTTAGTGTGTGGTGTCCCTGCTCATGGCAGGGGAGTTGGAACTAGATGATCTTAAGGTCCTTTCCAACCCTAACTGTTCTATGATTCTATGAAATTAATTAAGTTCCTCTAGAAAGTTACTGGAAGAAAAAAACCTTATCTCAGACTTCCAAACATGCCCGTAACACAGGCTCCAGCAGACAAAGCCAGCTTCTGTGAAAACTTACTATGATTTAGTAACCTCCCTTCTGCTCAGACTAGAAGTCTTTATTGTGCAAAAGGAAATACTAACAACAAAGCACAAACATAAATTAAAATTCTTTCCTTCCCAAACGTGACTTTTGAAATACTAGAGCTTCCAGCTCATTCACAGGGGCTAGCATGTTAATCTATTGCAGCTTCATGACAACAGCAGCAATATTTTGCTCTGTGGTGAGCAACCCTGAAAAAAAACACTTCTGGACCCTTGGGGAAAGAAAACGAGTGTAGGGGGAAACCCAACCAGAACCAGTATATGTTGCTTTGTTTCCTAAATTCTACCACTTTACTTAATTGTACCAAAAGGTGGAAGATGCAACCGGAACATTTTACCTGACTTCTCTGAGAATAATCTCTCTATGCAGAGATCCTCTCAAACTTTCTGTATTCCAGTAAAAATGCTCAGGAAGAAGTTAAAAAAAAAACCCAAACGAATCAAAGACAAACTTAACAACTAACTGGATGCCCAATTGATTTACATATCATTTTGGTTACAGAGTAAAGACAACATCATTTACTCAGAATTATTTTAAATTGGCTTTAATTCTCCCAACCCAACATGTAAGAAGTCGTTGCTGGAGTTACCTCAGATCTATAAAAGAACAGCTACTTTCAAACTCCAGTCCATCACATTCCTCATAAATTTTATTGGCTGTTTCAGGAGAATCACATTCTACCACTGCATAGAAGTATTTCAGTCGCTTAAATTGATATTCCCGCAGTTTTTCCCTGTAAAGCCTGTAAAAGCAGAAAATACCACAATCAATCAAGCTGGCTTTAGCTTTTCATTTGGAAAATATTTTAATTCAACTCATTAAAAATACGCACCGTTCAAACACTCTCCTAATCTTATAATAAGACTAGATGTTAAACAGCATGAAGTTTCACCAGTATCTAATCAGTTTACTCTTGAGTTCACTAAAGCAAAAAGACTAATTCACTCAGTGTTATTAAACGTACACTTTGTGTATCTGACTCTGCTCCCCACAGGTTAGGGTCCCTGTGCAGGGCATAGAGTAGCACCTCCATAAGCATTTAAGGTAATGTTTAATAGTTCCTATCAAGTTGTTTGCAATTATCTTGTCTCTTAACAAGGCTGATAAAAAGGGTGTTCATATGTAAGTAAGGGTATACATTTAGAACAATAAGAGAAGCTGAGAATCTATATGGACAGGGCTGCAGATCCTCATGCTACAGAGAGGCAGTGCAGGAGTAGTAAGTAAGAAAGCAGTATGGGTAAGGAAAGGAGTTGGGATGCTAACTTGGGTAGCACAGGTGTTGGTGTCACACAAGATGACAGCAAGAGTTAAGCAAAGCAGAAAAGGGACTGAGGAGTGGATGAAGGACTGAGGAAGGATGGCAGGAGGATGATCGCAGGCCTGAGATCCTGTCCTGTGAATTTGAATGATACATGCACAGGTATCTCTGTATTTCTGTTTGTTGTATTCCAGATGCTTTAGAGCCAACTGAGCAGTAAACCTAACACTTCAGGATGCACCGTGATGCACACAGTGAAGCTGACTTCAGAATTCACTGCAAGTTCATCATACATCTCCCTGATGCATTAGAGGCTTTCTTCAAGAGGGATCTGCACTTATTTTAGAAGCATCCAGATTTTACAAATATAGGGCAGTCCACAGGGTGTATTATACAAAATTTCCAAACATCTGGAAAATCTGGGAAAAAAATATAAAAGCAAAACCTCTCAAGTTCCATACAGGCAAGACCTTCAAGCAGAATAAAAGGAAAAACAAGAAGACATGCCTGAAGAAGCCTGGACAATGGTAGGCCTGACGAGCGTAGCCTAGTAAGCCAGAGCTGCTGCTGGGGGCATTCAAGAAATCTCAATCTGGGAATTCTTGGCCTAAACTAAGATCCTTGTAGATTACACAGATAAAATTTCTGACAGTAAGCAAAGGGAGCTCACTGCATGAGTGGCAATTTGTAGAGGAGAAATACTACATTAAGTTCTACACGCATTTGTGCCATTTATTACTCCAATGGGCTACATAATCAAAATGTTGACCTCGCTTATCAACAAGCAAATCTTCTCAAGTCTGATCATAATGCATTTATTTAATGCACTGATAATGAGCCAGGACCAGTTATAAAACACCCCTTGAAAAAAGTTATAAAATTAAGGTGTCCACAGGAGATGTCCATGTACAAACTTTTGGAAACTGAATTTCATTGGGATTTTCATTGAGAATTACACACATTGTATCTCTCAATTGAAGATAAAGTTAATACCCATCATTCTCTGTGGTATTCTCTGGAAGATCAAACAGTTCCACAGGTCCTTTTTGCTCTTCCTCTTTCAATCTCTCTTTTCCAAACTCCGAAGGATAAATCTACAAATACGACAACACAAAAGTAAAGTTTTAACTGTAGCAGCATAATGTACACTAAGAAAAAATATCTCACCAAGCCTTTTACACGTCGTGTTTTTAATCTATAATCAGTAAAGGGTTCAGTTCCATAAACTTCAATACCATCTTAGCTTTAAATTATGAAAAAGACACCAGAATAAACAAACTGCCTATTAGGAATGTGAGTATTTTGGGACAGATGAAGAACAGGAGCCCTAATGTCATTCATTTCACTGTGGCCCTTTTTAGAAAGGGGTGTTTGACTAACATTTCTCAGAAAGGTGGAGGCAGACACTAAAAATGGAAAAATACAACCTAACTGATCCGAATTCAAGCAATTTATTAGTAACTCAAAAGTGGTGAGAAACAAGAAGTGCAATGATAAAAGGGGCTCGGAAGCATTTAGAAATATCCAGATTTAAGGCTGGGTTATCTACCATAAAGACTGCTAAAAATTAAACTAGCCAAGGAAATGTAGTCTCCTCCTACCAGACTTTCACTGTTAGCCTCAAAGGCAACCTCAGAAATAGGAGAGGTTAACAGCTTCGGGCTCTAGCTCTACCAAATACATGCCTGTTACTAAAAAGCAGCACTTTTATTACACAGCAAGTTAAATTTCAACATAATTTCTGATTTATCATGTTAATATCTCATTTGGTTCTTCACAGAACTGTCTTACTTTGTTCTTATTTTGTTGTCTTTTTCTTTTTTAAAACAGTAAAAGCCAGTACTCCTTTTAGAAATCAGGTCTTACCTTAACAGAAAATACTGTTCCTCCTTTGGGCGTGAAAGAATTAAATAGAGCCAGCAAATCCTTAGCCTTCAACCTATCCCAATCCATATTACAAACTGCCAATCGACTTGTAATCTGAACAGAGAGGGGAAAAAAAAGGACATAAAGTTCATAGGTTTAATTCCTGACTGCTGTGGGGAATACATAATTCTCTAGCAGCTATCCTTGGTAAAAATCAAAGTCAGCAATAAATTTTGCTGAAAAAGGAAAAGAAACTTTTTCCTCAAGACTTTGTATCACTTAAGCAAAAACTAGAAGCAGCAATCACCAGAGCAAACAAAAAGCACATAAATAGCAAAGCACTGAAGAATGGACTGCACCAATCACAGATTTAGGAGTGCAGATACAACATCAGCACTTAGAACTTAGTTGTTATCATATGGTTAGTCACAACAGCAACTAGGATCACAGTATCATAACAGCACTAGAGCATTGTGATTTCTTGTGCACTGATTGTGCTCAGTTTTAAAGTCCTACTTCGCTGTCTAATGAACCCTTAACTTCTTAAAGCACGAGTTTAAAAATCAAATATGAAAAAGAAAAGTTAAAAAAATCATATTGAACAAAAATCAGTACTATTTAAACCCTGGGATTTCCAAAAAGCTCAATTCTGTTTGTTCTTTCACCTACAGATAGCCTTTGCTTAGAGGTGAGGGGCGACACCAATGAAATTTGCAAGTCCCATTCTCAGCCAATTTCACCATTACTTGCATTCTATAACTGAAAGGCTAAAAAATCTTTATGAAAAACACTTTCATGGTTTCCTAGGTGAAGGTCGAAATGCAGCGTACATTTCTGATGTTTGTAACTCCTAACAGCATACATTTCTGAGCTTGTCACGTAGCAACTTGTCATGTGCAAAGTATTGTTACCTCATCTCCACGAAGGGCATCTTTATCTAGCTCACGCCACGAATGTTCTATCTCTGGCTCCTTTGGAAAGAGGTCATTTAAATCCTCATCATCCTCCGAGCTCGTTTCAATGTTCCCTATGCCTCTAGCTAGATCAGGCCCACTATCACTTTCTTCATCATCTTCTGAATGACTATCTTCTTCCCCTGTCTCCCCATCATCTTCTGGCTCCTCTTCCTCGCCTGTTTCTCCATCATCTTCTGGCTCGTCCTCTTCCCCTGTTTCCTCATCATCTTCTGGCTCCTCTTCTTCTGATTCTGCACACTCAAAACCATCACTTGCAGAAATATCTTCCTCTAACTGTCTTTTACTAATGTCACTTTGATTGCAGGTGTCTGTGTATGCAGTCACTGAAAGAAAACGAGACATCTATTTTTACGTTGGAATTACATACAATCCTTTACAAGGAGGAAAAAAAATAACCTCTTTTTTTTTTTTTACCACAAAGATTTACAAAACCCCTGAAATGTGTAAAGATGCAGCAACAAATTACATCAGGGAAGTGCCAACAACATAAACAATCAGTATCACCTCTTCAGCTTGTCTGATCTAATGACTCTTTAGGCCCACAATTGTATTATCCATCACAAACTCTAATGAAATACTATTTTGTTATTCTATTTAAATGTATAGAATCAACAGGCAGAAATTTTATTTCAATAACACAGGCTATATGAATGCACAAGTAATAAGAAGGAAGTTTTTCTTTAAGTTACCTGTTCTTGCTAATATCTTTTTATATTAATGGCTTGATGTTGCTATCGCTATGCCTTCAGACATCAAGCCTCGATATGCTTAAGCCTTCATTGTATCTGATCTTATATTTGCTATTCAGTTTGATAAATACAGCAATCTATATGCTACTATACATTTTGCTTTTCTAACTAACCAACAATTTCAGCTCCAGCAATTAAAAGGACATGGATGTTCACAACCTTACTGAAGAGTCAGCACCGACAAAGAGCTAACCAACTCTAATTCTCCAGAACCACTGAATCTGAGTCAGCCAGCTATTTTATGACTGATCTTGCAGAAGTTCTTCCATGGATAAAACAAAGGCAACAACACTCAAGTAAACATAGATTAATTCTACTTGTCATTTGAACAACTAACCTGATCCTTGTCTTTTTCCTCCTACAGAATGGTCCTTCTGGAGAGCTTTAACTGATTTAGTACCACTAGACTGTGAAGAATTTTGCTTGTTTTGAATTGAAATTGATCTTCCTCCTGATGCATTTCCCTGCTTATTTTCCCCTTTGTGTGAAAGGCCCTTGTTTCCCTGAGAAAGCTCAATTTCTGTTGCAGTTTTCTCAGAGTCTTCTTTCAAGTTTAATTTAGATGCCTTTTTTTGTCTTTCACTTTTAAGATTATTTAGCTTTGTCTCTGCTTCACATTCTTGGTCCACCCCTTGTTTGCCTATTTGACCATCAGCAAGTAGCTCTGCAGAATCTGCTTCTCCTTGACGTTTAGGTTTTTTTTTCTTTATTTTCTTTTTAGCACATTCTTTACCATCACTTTCTGAAAGATCAGAGTCAGATTCTGACAGGGCATAAAATTTCCTCAGGTTCTCTGTGGAAGTATAGTTAACAGGACGACCTCTTTTATCCACAGTATACTTCAGCTTAAACTTCTTATCATGAAACATCGCTCGGAATCGCCTGTCAATCTTGATTTTACGCTCTTTGTCAGGCATCTCCCAAAACCTGGGATCCCTGGTAACACAGCTGAAGCGCCCATCGCTCAGTATTTCCTGCTGGGATGACATTTTTGATGCTGTTGAAGACTTGGACATCTACAGTATGGAAAAAAAAACAACGAACAGAAACAGTTAAAAAAACCCTTGTTTAACATAAATTTAGATACACAATGAAAAAAAAAATGAACTAAGCAAACTTAGATTTCTAACCTATGCCTAAAAAGCTCTTTACATAAAACCATACGGAAATTTACATGAGTCACAAATAATCCTGTAACTACCACAGTCTTGGCCACAAACAAATCTTAGCTTCCTCAGATAATGGATATGCAACAAGAAAGACCACACTTGCTCCAGATAGAGCCTGAAGTGATTCCCTACTAATCCCGAACTGGACCTCACACAGCTTCACTGTAAGCCAGACCTCTGCCTTTTACTTCCCACAGGACTAGGGTAGATAGAATCATAGAACCAGCTAGGTTTGAAGACCTTTAAGATCATCAGGTCTTTACCCCAGCACTACCACTAAACCATGTCACTGAGGGCCTCATCCACATGGTTTTTGAACACTTCCATGGACAGTGACTCCACCACTGCCCTGGACAGCCTGTTCCAGTGCCTGACTACTCTCTCTGTGAAGACATTTTTTCTAATATCCAATCTAAACCTCGTGCAGCTTGAGCCCATTGCCTCTTGTTCTATTGCTTGTTACTTGGGAGAAGAGACTGACCCCCACCTTGCTACAACCTCCTGTCAGGCAGTTGTAGAGAGCGATAAGGTCCCCCCTGAGCCTCCTCTTCTCCACACTAAACTCCCCAGGTCCCTCAGCCCTTCCTCATCACACTTGTGCTCCAGGCCCTGCACCAGCTCCATTGCCCTTCTCTGGCCCCGCTCCAGCACCTCAATGTCTCTCTTGCAGTGAGGGTCCCAGAGCTGAACACAGGATTTGAGGTGCAGCCTCACCAGTGCCCAGCACAGGGGGATGATCACTCCCCTGGCCCTGCTGCCACACTGGTGCTGATACAGGCCAGGATGGTGGTGGCCGCCTTGGCTGCCTGGGCACACTGCAGGCTCATGATCAGTTAAAGCGCCGATTACGAACGCCGCCAGGAGGAGGACAAGCGTTTCGGCGACCTTAACCCATAGCCACCAGCAGCCCCGGCGCAGGCAGGGGCTCGGCCC
>NW_009942526.1:38536-64589 GCF_000696875.1 Nestor notabilis | reverse complement strand
AGTACAAAGAATTTTGTGTGACTCTGGCCCCAACCTCTTGGAAACATATTTCACCGTATCTTGTTGCTGAGATAACTGTGGTCTGACCTGTAAAGGAGACGAGTGACTCAGTGAGGGAATGTCATTGTATAGTTCTTGAAACACACGCCCTAGTTTGAGGCTTAAGCTTCCAGATTTGAAGGCGTATGTGTTCATTGTTCCCCCGACTAGAACCATGGACTGTTCACAGTAAACAGCATTGAATAGAAGCATTTCATTAAAAGCAGCAGTAATGCCTCACGTTTAACTGCTTAGTTGTTGCTCAGATAAGAACACTTGATCCTTTTTTCCCCACCCCCTCATCGCAGCTTTATTTGTCTCTGGGCTTAACTGTTTACTATGGAAATGTTTCTGTCAGGTTTTCTGGGTGAGAACACCTTGCTTTTGGAACAGGAGAGGAACCGCAGCTGCAGGGAGCTCGTACAGGTAGTCTGGGGTCCTGTCAGCAGGATCTGGGGAAGTGTTCTGTCCTTGATGGAAGATGCCTTCAGATGCAGAAGGCTGAGGGCTAAGAGCGTGGACGAGTTGTGTGCTGATCCCAGCAGTGAGTTTTGCTGTGTTACCATTCACCACCACGGTGCTGAGGATTTCTAACAATATATAGGGGAAATTTAGCATTAAAATGTTATCTGGCATTCTGCTTGGGAAAGTTGCTGTGTCAGCAAGTAGGATGCAAAGTGGAGCAGGATTAGACTAATGTATGCTTAAAATAGGAATTGGAGTTTGCAGTGATGAGGCTTTCTTCAGGAGCAATTGGTGTGGACAGAGCAGCAGGACAAATTATACCTCTGCCATTCCTGGATTATTCCTTACTGAGCTTTGTGGTCAGCATGGAAGTAACAGTTGTTCCGTTCCTGAGTACATGTAAAATGTTTGAGCAGAATAGTGGAATGTGTTTCAGGAGATGGGAACTGTTATATAGTCAACAGAAACTGCATTATTTTAGTCTTCTATTGTGTGTCTTTCTTTGGTCTCAGTGCCTGGTTTGAGCCTGACTCAGTTATTTCTAAGTGTAGATAAGAATTCCCATTGTCTTCTATCAATGGCAAGTACATTATACCCAAATCTTACACATTGCACTTTATGGAGATGTCCCATTCCCTTATGGAAGGGATCAGTGTTGTTGTAAGCCTCCAAGTTAAAATGTTAAGAGAACAAGAACTGAATCTAAGCAGTGAATTGGGTCATGGAGCTGTGTGAAACCTGGAACCTGCTCATTACTCAGGTTTTCCCTCTTTTCTCACTTGTGTTTTTTCTTCTTTCTAATGCTTTTCTTCCTCTGTCAGTAACACCCACATTCTGCATCACTAATGATGGGAAGGGCTGTCTTTGGATTTGCATCTGCTTTTTCATGAGCAAAACTGCCAGGGATATTGACTTTAAAGTCTCTTCCCCCCAGTTTTACGTTTCTGTAAGTATGGGAGCTCACTTCTGTGCCTTTGGGGTTGAGCTGCAGCTGTGTGTCAAGGTGACTTTGGGTCCACAGTATGATGCATTTCTTAAAGCAGCGTGTGCTGAGGAGTTCACAGAACAAGGTAACTGCCTCTCTTTGTCCCATATTCAGCTGTAAATACTGGTATTAAAGCACCCCAGCACCCAGCTTGGGGGTCTCTTGGTGCTCTTAGACTTCGGGTTTTTCCAGGCAGCTCCTCTCAGGTTAACCTCAGCACAACTATGTTAATGGTGCTGAGAAACTCTGGAATAGCCAGATTCAAAGGCTGTAATTAAGCACGTTCCCTGCGTTTGTCTTAGTGCACGTTATGAGACTGCTGTGCTGTTGGTGTGGCAAAGCTTATTCTCTTGGGACGACATCCATGGGGTGCTGAGAGCTTTGCTTTGGAAGTAGGACATGTCTCCCAGGCCAGCTTGTCTCTGAGAGGGTTAAGCACACTCATAAAGGGCTTATTTAGCTGCTGGGTTTTGTTTGACTACAGTTTCTCTTGTCTGATGTTTGAAAGGGATGTTTGTGGAGTGAACTTCAGGTTGTGATATCTATGAAAGCATGAGGTAAGCTCTACCTAGTCATAAAGAGGAATTCCCCTGTTAGCAGTTCAGGCCTTGAACATCATTTCAGTGGCTTCTGGGTTATGTGACAGGGTTATCATATCAGTGCTCTTGCCTCATGTGCAGAAGGAGCTGGTTTCTGTTTACTCTTCTAGTTAAACATACTGAGCTGCCTGGTTTGTGATTTCATGGGGGTGTTTCTGTGGATGGCTTCATGCACCCGTGTTTGTTCCTTTTCAAGCTCATTGTCTCTACCTGGGGCTCTGTCTGCAGAGGAAAGCCTTGTATGAGGATTTTCAGAGGCTGAAGAAAGAGCAAGGATGGTGGCATGTGTGGAAAAAGTAGTATCAGCAGAACAGTTGAGACCCAGGCCTGAAGGCCAGCCAAATAGGATGGAACCTTACTGGAAGAAAACATGTTGACTCAAGCAAGTGGGTAGAGTCTTTATTTTGTTTGGCTTGAAGATTTCCTATGGAATCGTGGTATTTCTCTGTTCTTTCAGAAACTGTGTGCTTCAGTTTTCATTCTTTCCTTGCCAGGCGCCTATCAAAGTAGGTGAGGATCTTTCTTACAGACTAAGGAGCTGCAGCACAGGATTTAAATAGGTTGAGAGGAGTCAAAGGAAGTAATTGTCCAAGTAAGGACTGGCTCTGGATTTTGCTGAGTGAGCAGAAGGGTTTCACTTCAGTTTCTTCCCCACCATTTAGAGGGGAACTGTGGCTATAGCAAGGAAAAGGTTGAAGAAGAGCTTATAAACACAAGCCTGTTGGATCTGATCATCTCGTAGCCAGCAGGACTTACAGGTGGCTTCTGTGCATTTATGCAGCATCTCACCCACAAGTCTTGCATTAGTCAAAACTAATAATGGGAAAGCTTTTATGTTGCTGCTTTAATTTACTGGCAGGACTGACAGCTGATGGGTACCAAATCTGCTGAGAAATCTGTGTATGGCTTCCACGCGGCCTCTGTGTGCAGCCAGCAGAGGTGCAGCTCTGAGGCTGTGCTTTGAAATGCATAAAACCCCTTTTGGAGCATGTCACGGGGAGCTGTGTACGCAAATTCAGAGGTGATCCTGCCTGCCTTGTTTAGCTTTACAAAGGTCCTGATAAGAGCCTTCTCTTCAGGTGATACTGTATTTTCCTAGCCTTACAACCCAGGAAGGAGTGCTGCAAGCATGGTAGCACATGGGTGCCGTGCAACAGGAAAAGGAAATAGAGCTCAAGTCGTGATCAAGAGGAACGAATCCGTCACCAGTGCATCAAACAAGGCCCCTCAGATGATCACAGATTTCTACTATGCAGATGGTCAAAGCAGAATGATTTAAATGATTAATGGTTCAGAGAGAGGGAGTTCAACGCAAATACTGAGAGAAATATTTTGGCTGCTGTGAGTGGGAGTGGATTTGACTGTTGGTACAAGACTGAAGCGTGTAAACATGAAGAAAAGGAAAGGTTTTGGAACATCCAGGCTGGTATAATAAAGAACAACCAGGAGAGTTAAAAGAATGTGCATGGTTTTGTGTTGTCTTAGGAAATGAGGAGCAAGTTTGGGGCTATTTTTAAAAGCTGCAGCTCTGACCCTTTGCCTTGGGGAGAGGAGAAAATTAGAGGCTTTAAAGAGAGTCCTCCACCTCCTCCCTGATTGCTTCTCTGGAGCTTTGCTGGAGTTAGAACCAGTTTTCCTCAGCTGGGTGGAGGGGACATCTGATAGCAGTGATGCCAGGTTTGTCTGTTAGGATTTTTAGTACTTCTGTGGGTGATATTTGCAGTTTCAGCTGGATACTTAGGCTGGAAACATTAATCAGACCTGTTAGCCTGCCGCATCTGCGCTAAAGCTGCTTTTTGTGGTGTCCTAGATAACTGATCTTCACTTTTCTATTTTAAATTCTGTAGCATGAAATATTCAGTAGTAAATGTGATGGGGGGTGGCATAACTGCATGGAGCCAGATTGCTGCTCTTTCAAACACCCATCCAACTAGATAGTACTTGGAGCTCCATAGGGAAGTGTGCATGGGAGGCCCCCTCGTGTTTCTCGTTCACGGGTAATGTTGTGGAAGGGGTGATGGTTCCTTCCTGATTCCCTCAATCCGATTAGTTTCTGTCATGACGTTTTCTATTCATTGCATTTATCATGTTTGTTCAGTGGGAAGTTCCAGAAGCCAGAGAGTGAACTCATGGTGACAAGTCCCAGAGGTGCAGGCAGAAGCTGGATAGTATCCTGTTTTCATTTGGTTCGAATGCAGCGTTCAGATAACTTCTTCAAATGGTTTGCATTAAACTGTGTGTCTCTTTTATAAAAGCATTTCCTGAATCTCTCAGTGAGTTGCTCAGTTGCTTTTTGGACATGGTTTAATAGAGAGAAGAACTAAAGCATTTCTCTGTTGAGGGTGAACCAATCCAAAATCTTTCTTGGAGCTTACAGAGTCAGGGAAGAGTCTCCAGGCCAGGATGTCTTGTTCTATTAATTAGAATGGAAGACTCTTCCATTTGCACCATGTGTGAGGAAACGGTGATTTATAGCTAACGGATGCTCTGCAGGCAGCAGCATTCCATCTGCTCCACCAATTTTCCCATTACATTTTGATGAAAAGTCTTGGGGAAAACCTCACACCTGGATTTCTCATTCAGAGTAATGTTTGCCAGTGCTGGTTGTTCCTCCTGCTTTGGATGGTTTTTTCAGTAAAATGCTTATTTCTATCAACTTGTGTTTTTTTTCCAACTTCAAAGCTTCTGAAACGCTGCTTAGAATGAACACAGGCAGCAGAGATTATCTTTATACCAAAGATAGGCAGTGTAATAGTGACTTAGCTTTCCTTGCTGCTCTTGTGAGCAAGTGCCTTGTTTTATTTAGTGTAATATAAGCTTAAAACTTACGTTTTAAGTGTCTTAAAGATTAAAAGAATAAAAAAAAAAAAGCTTGCTTAAAGTTTTAGCACTTCTCTGCCAACATAAACTTTTTCTAGTTCATGTTGACTTGAGAACTGCTGATCCAAACCAGGTCTTCTGGACTTCGAATTCCATGGGGATGGGAGCCCACAGAGCCTACAGGGCATATACATTAGTACATTTTGTGAAGCCAGGATGTGAGTTACTGCCTCAGTGATCAGCAACTGAGCCTCTCGGAATTGTTCCCCAGCAGTCAGGCAACCTGCTTTCACCAGCTCCATGTCCCTAGGGAGCAAAAACAACCAGGAGAATTGTATCCCTGCCTGATAAAATTAGGTCTTCTGTAATCTCTCTCATGGCTAGCTGCCTTGAAAAACATATGTTTTAATGCAGGAATAATGCATTCCATTTAGGATGGCTATAGCCGTGGGAGCTGGTTGACTTAGTGAATAAAGCACTCCCATTTTGCCTCTGGGATCAGGACTAATGTCAAACATCAGGTCTAAAGTGCAGCAGTGGAAAAGAATTGTTTGGGATGTTTTTCCTGTCTTTCCTTCTCAAGAGAGGTATTGTTCCTGTTACCTTGGTCCTAAAGGAGGTTTAAAACTAAACCGTCTTTTTATTGGGAATAAAATGTGAATTGCAAAGAAGAAGAGTTGGCGTATTTCTAGATTTTAGCTTACTCTGCATTAAGAAAACTTATTTAGGAATAGCAACATTGGTGTTCCTCTAAAGCAAGTTTATAATGAGTTCCTCTGGAAGCACAGGTAGTCAGCTGGAGGGTGTCCAGCTTTATCCCTACCTCTCCTGACACAGCTTCCCTGTCGCTGCAGCCACACGCATCTCCCTAGTGCAGACAAAGCCCTCTGTTCTGTTGGGAATTGATCATCATGTGATACTTCCAGCTCCTCCTTCCGAGCTGCTGAATTCCATTACAGGAAGCTAAGAATAAGTATTTTCCCACTCCTGACTTTCCATATGAGCCGTTGCTGCAGTTGCTGCAAGGATGGACTGTGGGCTGTCGAGCTGTGCTGCTGGGGGTGGGAAGGGGTGACCATGAGGGGTGCCAACGCGAGCCATGGGAGACTTCAGAAGTGCTGTTTGGAGCATCCAAACAAACTAACTCATGATGGGGCATTTGCTTGGCCCTAAATTGGAGGGGTGTGACCTAACATAGGAATGATGCAGCAGATAAAGCACCAGATTGAGAGCTGAAAAGTGTGGGTGGCTTCAGGTCCTGTCCCTAAGTGTGATTTCATCCCCTAGTTGCACAGCCACCCTTCCAGAGAGGGCAGTCAGATGGGGATGTGTTAAAGAAGGTTTTGTGTTGCCTCCTGTCCCACCTGTACCTTTAATGCATCAAAGTCTTCATTTAGAGCACTTGGACATGGAGAAGCATCTCAAGCTGAAGCACCTTTTCTGGAAATGCTGCAATTTGCTCACTGACAACAGCAGCAAGTCGTGTATGTCAGTAGGGGTGGCCTGATAAAGGCTGTTTGCTTTGCCTTAGTGGTTGGCTCTTCATCATCACCTTCCTCTGTAATTACCCACTGTGGAAGCTTTGGTGCCTCTCTGGAAACAGTGATCACAGAGATAAGCTGACCAGCCAAAAGAAACCCTGAGGAGGGGAAAGAGGCTTTGAAGTTTTGTGCTTACTGCCTAGAAAGAGGTATGAGCAAACAGTTGGAAAAGGTCCCCCTCTGCCTTGCTGTCAGGAGGACAAGCTGTGAGGCAAGTGTGGGTTTGTGCTGAGAAGCAGCTGAAATTACTGCTCACAAGGAGGACTCACAAGGAGCACTGTCACTGTGGTGAAGGAGAGTTGCTCCGAGGAGCTGGGAGGTGACGTAGCAAATTCCAGGCTGTGATTATTCACCCTGCGATGGAGGTGAGCCGAGCTGGAGATAACAGGTCCTTGAGCCTCAGTGGTTCTGGGAGGGGAATAGACAGAGCTGCAGCTTATTAAAGTAGGCTGGCTTTTTTCTTTATTTTTTTTCTTCCCCTTTAACTGACTATAAACAGAAAATGCCTATTAAAAGTGCTCCGTTTCTGGCATTAAATAAAAGAAGATGGTTTCCTGTCCCATAGGGGTGGTTCTAGCAGAGTACTGATGGTATTTGGTTGGCTAAATGCAGGGCTTCTTGCAGTGCTGTTTGTGTCTGGGAAAGGAGAAGGGTGTTGCTGATAAGCTGGCTTCAGCTGACTTGTGCCATGGCTCTAAGCTGGAGAGAAGCAGGGATGTTCCTGTGGTGTGTCCTTGAGAGCTGCAGCCCTGGTTTCATAACAAAGCCTTCGACAGAGGTGCTGGTTCAGAGTGCTCTCACCTCTTAGCACCTTATTCGTCCCATCTTGGAGAGCACAGGCACCTCAGCTCTGTGTAAAGGTGTGAGCTTTGGCAAGCTAGAGAGAGCAATTGATTGAATTATTAGGAATATAAGCTTTTGTATAATATAATGATTATATTCTTATAAAAATATAAGCTGTTTCTTAAATACTGGCCCATTTACTTCAGTTCATGAGCAGCGAAGGCATATGTAGGTAATCAAAGTGTAAATTCTTTTGATACAGCTCTAAACTTGGTGGCAATCCTGAAAATCCCCCTGAACAACACAAGGCTGAAGCCTGTCTTGTCTCAGCCAAAAGTAGATCTTGGAATAGTAAAATCCTCATGTAAATGTTCTTTCGAGACCAAGACCTGTGTTATTCTTAGGGGAGAAACTTTAAGTGATCCCTTAGGGAGTAAAAAAAAGAACAATTCTTATTGTAACTGGAGGGAAAGCCTCTGTGCTGAGGCGGTTTTGATTGGAAGTTGCTCCAGTGAAAAGGGGGAAGTATAGTTATTTCCAGTTCCCAGGCAGGAAGCTGAGGTGCACAGAGGTGAGCCGAGCTGCTCCGTCACACCGACCAGCAGCAGAGCTGGTGCACATCAGCCCATCTCCATAGAGGAGGGTCCGTTATCACTCCCAAAGGAAGGACTTTGACAT
Source organism: Nestor notabilis (assembly GCF_000696875.1). Lineage (NCBI taxonomy): Eukaryota > Metazoa > Chordata > Aves > Psittaciformes > Psittacidae > Nestor > Nestor notabilis. Next base: position 56,679 of record NW_009942526.1, on the reverse strand, counting down.
ATGGAGTTTGATAACTCCCAAAGTCTGTGCAGTGTGCTGGGAGTTTGCATGTTCTTCTCCATGTTAAGGTAATCTCATGTTTAGCTGTGATGGTGATAGTAAGTTTTGGTCGAACACAGTCTAAACCAACTGGATTTTGTGGAATTCCTCCTCTCTGCTTTAAATTCCCAAGTGTTTCTTGAAATACCCTGAATTTAAACAGTCTTATGGTGCAGAAGAAAGTCAATGATTGAGTCTCAAAGAGGGAGAATCCTGGATGAAGACAAAGCAAATGAGTCAGGTATAAATAATCCCATTATGTCTTGGGCTGCAGCCACACCTAGAAACCTTGAGCAAACATTGCTGTTCTGTTTAGTTATTCCTCTGTTTGATATACTTTACTTGTTAAGTCCTGTTTTAAAATTGCAGCATGTAAAAATTGTGCAGGGCCACTCATCGTTAGTATCTAAGAATGTTGCTTTAGTAGTTTGACCAGGGGCACGGATGCCTGTGCTGGAGCCTAGTTAATTTGCTCTCATCTTTCCCCCAAATCACACAAAAATACAACCCCCTGGAGTTAGTGTTTCCTTGGAAGGTTTTCAAGGCAATTCCTTTTGCAATGGGCCTTTAGAAAGTGTCTGGCTAGAGCAGCAAACAGGAAGAGGTAATGACCCTTTGGCTTTTGTGTATCAGAACGTTCTTCATTGTACAGAGCTTTGGTAGAACACTTTTAGTAGTGTCTGGTTATAGCGTGGAAGCCAGGAAGAAAAGCATTTGGATCTATCAAAATCACACTTGATGTATTATGATTACTGGCATGTGTCTTGCTAGGTAATTACTTGCCTAACAGCATGTGTCTCTTTCTTCCCTCTTTCATGGTGGATAAGCTGATTTCTAATAAATCTGAATGAACCTATTTTTCAGATGAGACTTCAAGAAGAAAATTTGGACCTTTCTCCTCCCTCCCTCTGATTCTGATTCTTCTGTTGTAGCTCCTGTAAAGGGGGACTGAAGTCTCCTCTGTTGAGTGTGGCTGTCGCTAATTCCAAGCGCTTTTTAACAGAGGTTAGGGTTTGTTTTTTGGTTCTCCTCTGAACACTTCCCATTTGCTTTGCACTGTTCTTTGGTACTGACTGCTCTCCTTTGGACTTCGTATGTGGCCTATGAAATGTGATCCTCTGCCTTAAAAGAGTTGTAGAGATTTGTCCTACCAGCTTACCTGCAGTAATCCCTCTTGCTTTAAAAGTGTTGCAGTGTGGCAGCTCCTGACGTTCAACCCCTTCAGTTCCCTGCGATGTGAAGGCAATTTCGTGTGTTGAACCTGATGGAGAAAGCCAAATAGAAATAAAGGTTCCTGCACTGGCAGCTCTTCAGGGGCTGATTTATGGAGGTTCATCTACGTGGAGCCTGTAGCAAAGGTGACACTTCCATTTTTTCACATTCTAAAGGTTTAAGTGGATTCAGCAAAGCAACAGGAGAGAGGGGGGATGTGAGGTAAGGTAAGTGATGGTGGCAGAGTTCTCCGTGTCACACAGGATGCCATAACTTGGCCCCTTCTCTTATGAAAATGATTACTATTTATGTTCTTTTGTTTGAAATCACAGAACACCTTCCTGTGAACAGTAGAATGGTGTGAAAGACACAGAGGTGTTGTACAGCACTGCGGGCTCACTCCTCTTCCAGCAGAGACAGAACTATCTGGACAGAAGAATGAAAGGAAAGTCTTGGCATTGAGAACTGGGGAAGGAGTAAATAGTCTTCTGGTAGAACTGAATTTGGCTTCAGCTTAGGGAAGATCTGGCAACAGTACAGCCTAGAGCATGTTTGCTAATTTCTGTTGCTTTGCCATGCAAAGGGGCCACCTCTGGGCTGTGCTGGTTCAGCTGCTCTTGGGGTCTGGATCGAGGAGCTGACAGGCTTAATAAAATGAACAGTATTGCTGGGGAGTACTTGGCATCAGGAGAGGATACCCTGCAAACAGTCCAAGAAAGGAAGAATGAAAGGAACTAGCAAAGCAGAGAGATGTGGAAGATGGAAGAGCTGATTCTCTTCTGTCGTTCTATATCAAGAGTAGCTTAAATTTTCTGTGGGCAAGATGTGACAAAAGGTCTCCAAGAGTTCTTGTCACTTTGGAGCAAGCTGGCAGTTGTTGGATGGTTTCTACCTTTTAAATGGATTGTTTGAAGCCGTTTCCTAGATTCCTAGTTGAAAGGTAGATCTCTGCCCCTTCAGCACATTCTGCCCCAAGCAATTGCAGACAGCATCTCTCCTCTTAACTCACTAAACCAGTTAATGTTTGAGCTTTGAACAGATTGTCTGCTGGTTAAGTGTTACATACTGTTAGATACGTCAATGAAAAAGGCTCTGCTGGTTGTTCCAGGGAGTTACCTCACGGAGGGGAAAAGCTGACTTGGGTTTCCTGTGCTATCCTTCAGCTCTGATTGTGCAGGGTGCACGTTCAAAGCTGCGCCGCGTTATCTGGGGATGGAGGCACATGTGAAAAGGAAGAAGGCAGCTAGGCTGAGGCAGCTTGCCAATTGCTTAAAGCCTTTGTTAGAGACTAAAGGAAACCTGCACCCATTTAGGCACTAGTACAGCCTCAGGGGCTTTCTTGGCCTCATATGTAAAGAAGATGAAGGCAGCCGCATGGAAATGATTGCACACTTTTGCATGTCAGTCTACATTAGCTCTTTAGGTCCTGGTTGTTGTGTTTGAATGCTGAGATCTTGTGCTGAATTCACAGGGGTTTCATTCCTTGGGTCTGTCGCTATAGCACTTAACCCATCTGTTGAAAGGAAACCATGAGGAAAGTATCTTCTGTGCAAGAACACTGGCAAAACCGGTCTCTTATTGAACTGCGCCGAGCCCGTATGTGACTTCATGCTGATCACAAGGAAGCAGATGTCTCTAGTGGTCAGGCTCTGCTGCCTTACCTCTGGGAAAGGTGTCTGCCTCTGGGATGACTGGTTTCTCCATAGGAGAAATTCCTCCTCCTCAGCTTGCTGTGTGCTGAAATAAAAAGGAGACTCAAACAGCAAAATAATTGTCAGTTTTCAACCAGTGCAATGAAGCAAATTAGAAATGGGCACTGTCAGATCTGAGCTGCTCTGCCAGTTCCCTTCTGTCTGCATGAAAAGATTTTGGAGTGATTTATAGCTCATAAGCTACAGACATAGTACTGTCTGGGTGGCTGAGTGCTTGACTTTGGCAGGCTGCATTTCTGGACTAGGTTGGGCAAAACCCCTCTTTTAGAGCTTTTAAGTATTCAATCCAGTCTGTGCACAGCAAATTTGATACAGGTATCATGCTTCAGAAGACTGAAATGATCCTATTGTGCAAGGGGTAATGAAGAGAAGTGGTTGCTGTATTTCCCAAACATCATCATTTCTCTTAAGAGACTGTTACATTGCATGGCACAAATTCTGCTTATAGGAACCATATGGAGTCAGCATACAAGTCTTCCTGAACAAATCGGAGGGCAGCAGTCCAAACCAGTGCCTGATGTCTACACTCCTCCTTTTCCACAGCTTTTGCTAATTGCAAGCTTTCTATTTGGACTAGAACCCTTTAGTTTCTCTTTCTTGGCAGAATAGATTGTCTGAAATTATTGCTGTCAACAGGTCCTGCTCCACTCCATCCCCTTAAATTGTGTAGCCCTGTCTGTGGCACTTCAGATGGCTATAAAAAGGCCATTACAGTTGTAGTTGAAAGCAAAGCGTGCTGCGAATATAGTATTTTATCAAAAAGATACAAGCATCTCCCTGTTAATAATTACATTGACACACTGGTTTTATAAATATTATAGTGTTCTTTGAAATAGTTGATACCTAGTGATTATGGCTCCATTAGGCATAGTAACAGATGGTTCATATACGACTACTTTTTATCTTGTCATCTCTTTCGTTCCTAGCAGAACGTGAAGTTCTCACCTCTTCAGTGGTGAGCCGTGCAAGTGCTATGGTGGAGAATCTCCTGTCAACCTGAGACTCTGTGGCCAAGGAGGATGTAAGCTAGGACTTAGAATGATGCAGAATAGACTGGAGAGGGGTAATGAATCGTGCTGGAGCCGGACAGTAGAGAGCACAGATACTGGAGTGGATTGTAAGACAGAGGAGCAAGACTTACAATTAGGATGCTCCTTGGAGGGGCAGACAACAGTATTCTGTAGGATTTCCAGGTTTCAGAAGAGATGGGTCTCTTGCGGTTCCTGAGCTAAAGGGAGAGAGCTGGGAAGTGCCTGCCTCCCTTTCCAGCCAAAACAGAGGTGGAATTAGGCCACAGACATGGGATAACTTTGCCAAGGTCATGGTGTGGGGCTGAAGCGAACATCTGCAGTTGCCCTTGCACCTGCAATCGTGTGGCTTCATCATGTTTTATTACAACAGGCGTGATGTGGAATCAGAGACCTCTGTGTCCCCTCAAATGACTCTAAAGTCTAGCCTAACACCCTCTGCCATTCTGAGCTTGCTTCTTCAGGTGATGCTGGTGTTAACTTTTGTCCTTCTGGATGTTTTAGTGTTGTATAATCTTAAATTTTGCTCTATGCCCAGAGAGAAATCAGCACTTCAGGCTTCTTTCCAGTGAGTAAGTTAGAGGGTTTACATGTTTTTTTTACATAGTAATAAAAACAGGCTAATACTGTTAGAATTAAGCATTAATGAGAAATAAAGCAATAAAGCTTAGTTTGTTATTTAAAGTAATTCTGCTGACACCTTGGAGGGAGATTGGCTGTTGCTGAGTGAAGCTGCACAGTCGCCTTTGCTTTAACTGCACTGCAGAATGAAAAATGAAAATATGATCTCACTCTCATTAAAATTAATGGCTGTCATTGGTCAATTAAAAGATTTTTTGGAGCTTCTGGCAAGTCATTCCAGGTTGCTATTAAGACCTGACCAACCAAACCTCCTTATATTGGAGGCAATGGGGAGAGCTCTCTGTTAAGCGACTGAAAGATGAGGGAGCATCTCAACAAAGAACCAAACCAACCATCCCTAAACTACTGGAAGGCAGCACTATGGATGTGCTCCTCCTTGGGGGAAATCCTGTCTTGTCTCTCCAGGGACCTCACTTGAAGCTGAGCCTTCTGAACATGCCCATGCATCAAAAGTGGGACTTTGGAGGGAGTGATTCCAACTTCATCTTCAGCGCAAGCTTTTCGTCGTCATGCCAGTGCAGTGGTGATAACCTTTTGCGTCTGCTTTTCATTAGCTGACATTATAACAATTAACTCTTATTACTGGGAATGCGTTTTGCTGTTTGTTGCTTTTTCAGACAGCTTGCAGTCCCCAACCTTGGGATTTTTCTGCTTTATTCATAATTCCATCTCAACATCAGTTTCCATCTCAACATCAGTGTTTGCAAGGAATCTTTCATCTCTTGCTCTGGGCTGTGCAGAACTGGAGTGGCAAAAGAGACTTGTGCTGGCTTCATCAGTTTGAGAATATTAATACTTAATTTAGGCTTCTTCAAGCTTTTAGCAGATTTGTCAGGCTTTCTTCCCTCTGGTAGTGTATGTGAGGACAACTTGAGAGAGCATTCTGATTAACTTAACATGTGGAAAGTGGTTTTGTTTATTTTGATTTATGACTGAAATACTTCTAAGGAGCTCATGCTGTTCAGTAAGTAACTTTACCATCAACTTAACCATAAAATACATCCAGCAGTTTCTCCTTTTTTCCCAGCTAGAGTGCAGCCAAGCAAAACTGTTTCACATCCAAGGAATGCTGCTTCTTGCCTATAAAGACCAGTCTGTATTATCACTCTACAGCGAAGGACATGGATGCACTCAGCTGTGCTGTGAGCAGAGTACCTCCACCACTGCTTTTTCTCTCTCTGTTTCATCCCTAACAAGGCTCTGATGCTGGACTAGTGAAGCTCAAAGTGTTTGTGCCATGACAGAAACCACTGTTCTCAGCTCCAGCCCCGTGTTGCTTTCACAAAGCCAACATAGGTGTTTTGGGGACAAGGAAGTGTTCAAGTTTCACTTGGTTAGAGCTGAAATGTGTTGATACACTGCTGTTATGTGTTTAGAAGTTTATATAAATGATACTTCCTCATTTTGGACCCATTCTTATTGATCTTTGAGAGATTGCAGCTTGGTAGTGCCAATACACCATGAAGTTTTACCTGTTACTAGACATCAAGTTTCTTCTCTCGCTCAAGTGCAGCGCGCAAGACGCAAGGGCAGATCTGGGGCAGGTATGTTGCCTTTCAGTGTTTGAGATCCTTTGGCCTGAAGAACATTTGGAACCAGTTTAGAGGTTGTTTGGTGTTTTTTACTCTCTCAGCTGCCTTCAGTACACAAGCTCATAGTTGTTCTGCGTTATGCTTTAGGATCAGGCCTGTGCTGGAACTGATGCTGTTCAGCTGGCAGCCCCGTGAGCCGAGACCAAGTCCCACTTTGAGCCTCCTGAAATCTGGTGTTGGTGATTCAAGACAGAAATAACAGAGGGGAAGAGCATTTGGCATTCTGGCCTCAGTTAGTGTTTCTGTCCACTTGCCTACTGTTTGCTAGGTCAGTTACCTGTTGTTTGAAGGAACTACAACTAGATCTGTCTCCCGATACTTTAGCACTGAATTCACCTGCTGAAAGAGGAACATGTTTATTTTTCTTCCCTTTTTATTATAAATAAAGCACAGTAAGTTTATTTCCACTGTATCAAATGTCTCAAGCCTGCCTGGGAACAGAGTGCAGAAGTGTCAGAATCACATGGAACTTTGTGGGCAGTGGTGGCATCGAGGTGTTTGCTTAGCCAGTGGAGCAGTATTTGCTTGCTGTGCCCATGTTCCAGGTGCCAGCTGTAAAACACATTTCCTCTTTCATTGCTGTTCAGCCCCTGTGTGTAGTTAGAGGCCTGACTCATTGATATTACAAGTGTCACATGTATTGTGCTAGGGCCAGTCCCTACTTCGCAGTCCTCTACAGTGGAGACAGTGCTGCTGGAAGCTGTCCAATTTGTTCTTCCCGAGGCTTCTGTCAGTGAGATTATTGGGGTTTAATCTGTCTCCTGGTGGTAGCTTTGATTTTCCAGAAGGGAGTTACTTTTGTGTGTAGATCAGCCCATGCCAGAAGTGGCCATTGCCCTGGTGAGAGGAGTCTGCTGCCGTGAGATGAGCGTTTGGGAGTGAGAGGAGCAGAGTGCTGGCAGCAATTTGGAATCCTAAGGCAGCTTTACAGGCCTAGATAGACCAGGACTAGGGAGGAATTCAGATGAGATGTTTCCTCAGCCCCTCTAAACCACTGCAGAGATTGTAGTATTGTGCAGACAGAGTAGTGATTGTCCAAAGCTTTGTGTCATCCTGTTTTGGGGTTACTGAGAGCCTCAATTCCCCACTCAGAGACTTCCCAGCGAGGTGGTTTGGAGTCATCTGTTGTGATGTCTCTGCTGTTCCCTTCTGCTTTATTCTGTACTAATGGGGAATTAACAAGAGAGAAGTTTTCTCACGTCGAGTTTGCTTATGTGAATGCTTGAAGAGAAAACATGATCTCAAGAGCAGCTTTTTACAAGGTCTGTAACAAACACATGGTACTTTGGAAGCATATTGGAAAGAATTCCTGTATCAATTTGCTGTCGAAGACTGACATTTTCAAACTAAGTCACATCTGTAATTGCAATACCTTTTTTGCAAGCTCTTTTGTTTGCATTCTTTTTGTCAAGTTGCTGACTGTGTGCTCTTAAATAATCCCGATTTCTCCACACTTCCTTCCCTCCACAAGTAAGACATTTGAGAACTCAGTTTATTTGAATTGGAAAGGGGGATGCTGCACCCTTGGAGAGGCCACAGTAGGAAAATTCACTGCAAGTAGTAATTGTGGGTTTGGAGATAGCTTGTTGAATAGGATCTTTCTTTCTCTTGAGCCTGTTTGTTTACAAGGTCCACTGGTGTCAACGTTGAGAGGATATTGGTCCTGATACAAGGCAAAAAGAATCCATGTGTTTTGGAAGGACAGAAAGGTCTGTCTGGTATTGCAATATCCTGCATAACAAGGCCAGCAAACAGGGATTGACCATTCCTTCTCTTTCAGATGATAGCATGGGGGTTCTGCTGAAGGGCAGGGAGTGCAAGGCCCACTTTGTACCAAAAGCTGGGTGTCATTCTCTTTAAAGAGCTATTAGTGGGCAGAATGGGGACGCATTGATGTGCTGGGAGAGGTGCTTGTTCTCCCTTGAGGAGCTGCGTTCGGGAGCTGTGGTGGATTCAGAGCACGCAGCTGGATTGCTGAGCGGTGCTGCGAGGTTCTCCTGTTTGCTGCTAATAGTACATTTTGCCCATTATTTTGATCTGCCACACAGCTTAAAGGCTTTCACATCAGGATCTTGCCACATCCTGCTGTCCAGCCTTGGAACAAAGTGCTTCTGAAGCAGACGCTGCCTCTCCTTTCGCACGCTGAAAGAGCCCTGCACAGAAGTCGTTCCTCGCATGATCTTGCTTGTCAAGAGCATTGCAGCTGACACAATAGTGGGGTTTCTTAGGCTTGCTGGTGACATGCCAACGTGGTTTCCTTAGCACTGGAATTCCTCAAGAAGCCATGGTTGCTGATGTAAACATAACTGAAAGCTTAACACAGCCTGTACTGAGCTCAGAGCCTGAAATCTGCTCCTTGTGCCGTGCTGCACAGTGCATTTTTCTTCTGCTCCTTCTATTTAAACCTGCTTTGCCAAGCTTGTAACCAGCTTGAATGTGTTGTACTCTTCAGTCCAGAAAAGATGGCCTGGTCTCTGCATAGGAGAGCCTGAGCTGGGTCCTGAGCCTGTACACAGCAAGGATTGCTCCATGGGGCAGCATCCCTTTGACCCGAACACAGTTCTGGGGTGGTAGAACTGTGTGTTTGGGGTGGAGGGCTGCAGGTTTAAGGTTATTTAACAAAGTGTTTTGGTTCCCACTAGCCAAGCTTAAAACAAATGGATAGCAAAGCCAAGAAGAGTTTAGTAGCTGCTCATGTCTGCCTGCTCTCTCTTTGTCAGGTACTTCTGGAGTTTGGTGGGAGTTCCTGCTGGTGAAATGACAAGTGTTGCACGCTAATTTGAGGCTAGGTAAAAGATTAATGATTGTATTGCTTTAATTTGAGTAATGGAATCCTGTTACGGTGACTAATACTGTTTAATAGTAACTGTCCTAGAGGAAGCACTCGGTACTGCTGTCAAATGACTGTGGATTCTGTCTCAGATTCCAGTGCTTCGGGAAAAACAGGGTATTTTGCTCTCTGGAGCAGGCATCACTTTCTGTTCCGTTTTTGCTCTGCAATGGGAGTGACACCCTTATGAACACACACTTGGTGCTACCTCTTAGGGCAAACCGGGGTAGGAGGCATGTGGGAAAACATGTCACGATCGATGTCTCACCTCTTCAGTTTGGAAAAAGTCATTCTTGCAGTTGATTTTCTTTCTTTCTTACTTTTGTTCGGGGAGCAATCTTTTAAGTGCTAACGCTTTCAGCGAGATCTCTTCCTTTGTTTCATCATGCATAATCATTGTGCTCATCCCACTATGATTTGGAATAGCATTTTCCCATCTGGAAAGACATAATTATTGTGCTACCGTGCAGTACAAGGTGCCAACTAGGTTAGTGCTCTGTTAACACTGTGTTTAAGGGAAGGTCAGAGTTGCGTTTCCATGCCTGAATCTTTTGTATGAGCAGTGTGCTTCATCAATAGATAAGGGAATAATTGCTCTTAACTCTTTCTTCTCCCATTCTTGCATCTTATTCAAGAATCCAGGATTTAATTACAAAGAATAACTTCAGGTACAGCTGGACTGAAATGGGCTGCACATGCAAACTGCTCTTCTGGATGGTTTGCCAAACGTATTGCTACGGTGTCAGGTTTGGAGGAGTTACCAGCAAGGAGTAGTTGGCTTAGGTTAGAAAAATCAAAGCCTGCTTCAAGAGAACTATTAAGTTTTGGCATCCGAGGGCTAAGAAGGGGTAGGTGATAAGAACTGTGCGCAGGATTAAACCTGTAGTAACTTCTATTTTAATCTTACCCCACTGTGGTAATGCTGTGATGGGTTTGTGTGGCCAGGTGAGCTGCTGAACAAAAGGCTGCAGAAATACACTGGGGAGTTCCTGTGAGAAAGCTGAGAGGGAGCAGCCGAGGTGCAGAATGGAAGCAGGGCCTCTGCCTTCACTGAATACTGGGATCTGTGGTGTCACCAGTGGCTGCAGGTGGGGTAGAAGTGTCATACATCTGACATGAATCAAGCCCCACATCATCACTGAGGGCTGTTTACTGCAGGTTGTGGTAAACCCAAGGGAAAACACCATTTGCCTTTCGAATTGTGGCTGTGGGCTGAAGCAGTTCGCAGCAAGATACAGGGTTCTCTGGGTGCCTGCATGGCTCTGGTGTTGTTTTGATTCCTGCACTAAAACCAGCCTCGATTTGGAACATCATCTGTCCGTGCTAGTCTGCCTCGTGGAGAAAGTGCACCCTGTGTGTAGTGTCCTGGAGCTGGGCTGGATGGAAGGTTATCAGCACTCACAGTTCTCAATGCAGTTTCTCCCTTAGGGAGGCAGTGATGTACCTACCTACTGAGTAAGTGCTGAGTCACGGGGCTGCTTCCCTTGCACAAACTCCAGTCACTTCTTGGGAAACTTCTGTTTCCAGTCTAGTATTTTGTATATGTGACACTTTCTGTTACCCCCCATTTCAGTGCATTGTTCTGATGCAGGACGAGTATGATAAACACTGATAAGTGCTCCTACATCTACATTCACATTCTGCTCATTGACCACTTATTAAAAAGAGATGAAAATACTTCTCTTGCAGAGATCTTGTAAAATCCTATTTATGACAAAACTTTGGGTTTGTGCCCTTTGGAGCATTCAGAATGGAAAAGGCATTTTTTTTTTCCCTACGACAAGTTGTAGCTATTTAAAAGATTTCCCCCCCTAATGGGGATTCATGCAAGATTTATTATTTTTATATGGGATTAAGCTATTTATGTGCATGTGCTGGTTTTCTGGACAACATGTAAAATTTATATGCCTGCACTTAGCAATATAATATCTTGTATAAAGTTGGTGTTCAGTGATTGTATTTTGCAGGTATTTGTTAGAAGCAGCAAGCAGAGCCTGTATTTAGTAGGGTTAACAGAAGTGAGTGATGTATTTAAAGGTTTTAAGGGGCTTTGGACATTCTACCTGTTGTAAAGGTGGATGTTACGCTGATAGCATGATTTGAGTTGCTGATGCATGAGTGTGTCAGCATCCTGTTAGCACAGGTGAGGATCTGAAAGGCAAAGTGCTTCTGGCCTTTCAGCTCTTCCATGCAAATGAACTAGAGGTATGGCTTGAAGTTTGGCTCTGTGATCATCTGAGCAGCTCAGCTGGGGAAGTGCTTTGAAGAAGCTAATGCTGAGGATACCAGGGTCACGTTGATGGTGTGTGAACCACGTGCAGTGACGTGTGAGCATGTTCTTAGGTCTGCTATAAAGAGAAGAACCAACAGAAGTGTTGTATGTGTACAAGAGGCTCTTTTATTTGCAGTGCTGAGCTTCCAAGCATTTTTCAGCGTCCCAGCCTTGCCTTTGAGGGCTCCTTTTGCTGACCCTGGATTCTGTTTTCAGCAGAAGTGGTAATGATAAATTACCATGTGTGTCCCTTTTTCTCGTGGGGAAGGGAGGGTCTTTAGCTGCAGTTGAGCTGGTGACATCTCCTTGTCATTGCTCACCCCCTGCCCATGCACACAAAGACGACTGATCTCTGTCCTTAGCTCACCCAGTTGGCATCTAAGGTTATTAACTTGTAATACACGGGCCCAGACGGGTGGCTGGAGGACAGTGGATCATCTGCAGCTCTGAAGCACTATTGTACGGGAAAGAGATTCTTCAGTCTAGTTTCAGTAGCTGGATTGGTTGTTTAAAGGTGAAACAACGTAATATTTCACAAGGCTTAAGGCACACAGGAAGTGACTTGTGCTGAGGTGACCTTAAATGACACAGACCAAAACCTAACCTTGACTTGCATTCTTCTGAAATAATAAATGTTGAGATTACAATAGTTTTAAGTTGGTAAAGCAGCATTTATAAGCCTTTAGAATTTGAAAGTGTGGAACAGAGTCCGCACGGTGCTGGAGCCAAGTAGGCTTGTTGTGTGTATATAAATTAATCTGGAGCTGATCTGTCTGTGCAACTTTTAGGACTGAAACTGTAACAGTATAATGCTTGTGCTTAACAAACACAGCTTTGTAAGACTTGCTGGGTATTTGTCAGTAGCCTATTCATGTTCTTAATGAGAACAGAATGGTGCTGTTAAAGGGAAACTGCAAAGTGCAAACCTGTTCTGTTTTTCTTGGGGTGCTTTGGTGACATACAGAGTGAGGAAGGCTTTATTTCTTCCAAGAAATCAGTGCCTTGTTTCTGGAAAACATTATGTTGCAGACTTTGGTATTGTCTTCAAGGAGGAAACCTGATAGACAGCTTCACCAGAAGGAAGGAGGAGGGAATCTTTGAAGCTGCATCATCATTTGGCCTCAGACAGAAAGAGGCAATTGTCTAAACTTGTTTCAAACATAGTTTTTGTGCTGAAGTTATAGCCAAAGAGCGTTAGGAGTGCAAGACCATTTCACGGGTAGAGTCAGTTTGAGCACACAGCCTTTGCTAAAAGATTTCAGTGTTGTCTTTTGGGGTTGCTGAAGCTTGAAGCCTTAGTAAAAGCATCGGGGGGAGTGCAGGATGCCTGGAAGGTGCCAACCCTCCAAGAAATGGAAGAAAGGTGGTATATAGCTGCAAATACATAAATTAGTGGCAACAGCGTTTCTTAACTATGTGCTGCGCTGATTGGTTTGATACCTATTTTCTGCTCAGGCCATAACTGAGACAGTCCTAAGCGTTGAAGTGCATTCCTTCCCCATCTCAGACTTCTCAAACATGCCACCTAACACTTCAGTCGCACTCAAAGACCTTATCTGGAAGTGGCACGCAAGGAAAGAACTTTGGGGACTTCCAGTTACACTTGTGGGTTTCATTATCGACAGCTTGGTGTCCGCTTCTGGTCAAGGACAGGAAATCCAAACCCAGCCCCTGCAAAACCAGGGTTTGTGTTGTATTCTTTCAGGAGAAGTTTGGGGTGATAAAAGTACAGGGAGATGTTGCCTGTCATGTGCCTTGAGGTGGGCAAGAAAGGCCAAGTCATTATGATCGTTTATAGGGGTGAGACTTGAAAAGCAGATGCAGTGGTGATAATAGAGTTTATTTCCTTCTCTTTGTTATAATCTTACTGCTGTTAAATAGAGAAGTTACCTGTTTTGGGGGGCTAATGGATGTCCCAGAACCATTTCCACCATTGTCTGTCAGCATAAACTTCTAGAACCATCAGCTTTTTGTTTCTTCTTTTAAGCATCCATTTTTTTACCAAATGCAATACAAACTGCTTTCAAATTTGACTCTTTTGCTTGATGCAGGGAGGTGTTTGGAGGCTTTGTTGGCGAGATGCTGTGCACTACGTGATCATTTTCCTTAATTTCTCCACTGTAGTAATTATGGTTTTGTTAGACAGTAAATGATTCAGTGTTCTCATTCCAGGGGGGGAAGGGGAGCGAGGATGTTGAAAGAGGAGTATTGTCTGAGCGTAGCAGGATTAGCTGGTGTTACCACCTTGCACTGATTGAGCACCACTGGTTAGAAGAGATCATCAACTCTAATTGCTGAAAAGCAGCCTGGCGTCACAGGGCAGTGAGATCCTGAGCTTTCAGCTCCTCTCTGGCCTGATTTGCCTATAGGTGGGACATCCAGGCTGATAGCTGTAGCTCCCCAGGCTTCCTTCTGCCCAGGGTGAGCCCATTCCCCTCTGTTTCTTGTCACCACCGAGTTCATCTTTCCTCTTGCACTCCCCATGGTCAGAACATCCAGATGGGATTTGCGTAGTGAGGATCAACTCTCATTTCCTCTCCAGGAATTAGTAGAATCCTGTGAAAAAGGAATCTCAAAATCCACCTTTTGCATTTTTTTCCTAGGGAATTCTGTTTCTCAAATGTACACATGTTCACTCACAATCCTCCTGGATTTCATCAGAGGTGTCCGCAGTCAGGGTTGTTGTGAGGGCTTTCCAAGGGAGGAAGAATTGCTCCCCAGTTGAAATAGCCTTGTTTCTGCAAACCATCCATCTAGAGTCATTTCCTACCCTGGATCCACACTTGTCTATTTGCAAGCCTTGAGAAGCAGGATGTCTTGAAATTCTTCTTTTCAAACTGTTGAGAGAAAAGATGAAATAGGGGGGAGAGGGTTAAAAGGGGAGGGGAATGGTATGGTGATAGACCCTGAGGTGAGCAACTACTGAAGCAATGTAGTGCTGGTGCCAGAGCATGTTCTGTGGACCTGGTCCATCCTGTGCTCTGCAATGAGCAGGAAACCAGCTGGTGGTTCTGCAGGAGAACGTTTCTCATGTGCTGGGGTGAGTTAACCTCTTTTGGCAGTGGAGCTTTGCATGTGGGATGGAAGAACTATGGTACCTATGAGTAGGTAACAGAGCGAGGCAGATGGTACGTGTAGAACCGATGCACTGGTTGTCTGTGGAAGTTGAAGATGTGTCTGCACCTGAGCTGATGGTCGCTGTCACTGCAGCAGAGCTGGAGGAAAGGAGAGGCTGTTCCTCTGCTGCAGCTCGGCTCACTCATGTGTGCTTTAAAAGTACAACCCCTGGGGATCCCTGACAGCACATTTGGAGATAGGAGGAAAAATCATCGTGGCAGAAGGGTCTTGACTGAAATGAAGCTGAAGCTTTGCTTGCTTCTGAGGTGAATCCCACTTCCTTAGCGGGGCTGCTCTGCATGGGGAGGCACAACCGTGACTAGCTTAGGGTATGGAGATAGACTACAAGGGAACAGAAACAGTTGTAGCTGGCAAAGGGCCAGAGAAACGTCTCAGCAGTGTTTGTGTTTATCATTTCTTTCCTAGGAATGAACAAACAAAAGCACCCTTTTAAAGCTCTAGTGTCAGCTCTCATTTGCTTTGCTAATACTTTCGTTGTAACACCGCGCCTTGTACCTGTGCGGAGAGGAGTCGTGGTTCTTGGGTGGCTGTTTCAGGTACCTGGAAGAATTTAGCACACCAAATATCACAAAGCATTAATTTATGGAAGCGGGGTTGAGGATTTACCACGTTTATGTAGTAGGAGTGAATGGTTCTTGAGATTGCCAGTCCTATTGTCTTGGTGCTCTTCCTGTCGCTGTAATTTATGGTGCTTGGTGAGGAAGTCCACATTTATGCTCGGATCTAGGCATTTCCATTTCCTGGAGATAAGCAGAGAAGGGATAGGGAGAGAGAAAATCTCTCCCTTAGTGATTCTTTGCTTTGTATGTCAGTGGAATTGATACCAAATTTGGCCTATGTATGACCAGAAAGAAAAGGCTTTACATAAGAAATTCATTCCACTCATGCAGCGTATTAAAGGGGCACTCACTTCCGAGACTGGAGATGTCCTTCTGGGTGTAACTCTTGTGGTTCTAGTAACCAGATCCTCATTTGAGAGACCTGAGGCCCATATCTACACACAAGCTTTTTTAGTGAGAGCCTCCTGTGTTACCTTTTTGGTTCTCGGTAGTCTCTCACCTCACCTTTACATTCCCAAATGCCAACCTGTGAACCAGAATGCCTGCACTCCTTTGAGGATGGGTTTGGATTAGTAGGATATTAGTGTGGAACAAATGATTAGAGAGAATTCTTTGCTTCCTAGTATGTTCCCAATATTCCCAATATGATGCTATAGTGCTTACAATGAAAACACTGGTATTTGTTTGTCATGTCCTGGTATTCCTTAGTAATTCCAAAACTTTGTGGCAAATGTTTTCTTACATGTAGTGTGTAACCACCAATGTCAAGAGTCCCATTAAATGTTGTGGAGCAATTAATCACCAAATAACAAGCTGCAAACAAACCTGTGGGTTGCCTCACAAGGTCACATCCCTCCCAGTGCCTGCACAGCTTGGGTGTCCCTGAAGTGGCAGTCGCCCTGTCTGCCACCCAGAGGACCAAACGTGGGGAATTAAAACTGCCTCTGAAGATGGAGAGGCAAATCTCAAGAAAAGCGGGTGGATTTGGTAGCTAAAAATGTTATCCTTGTGCCAGGGAGTCTTTGTGTCGCTCTTGTGTTGAAGGTGTACTTTTTGCCCCACTGGCAGCATACCTTTCTCCTGAGCTGGATGAATATAACTGAGCGATGGATTGCAATCAAGCATTAAATTAACGCTCTGGTTGGCGTTTCAGTGCTTCATGGGCATTCTCATTTTCAGCTGCTGGATTTTTTTGGACTTGTTGGGGCCTGACTCAAACGTAGTGTTAAAGGAGTGAGATAAAATGTTGGGTGCAGATGCCCTCCCTCCACTGAGCAGCGCAGGTACCCGTCCATTTCAGCTTTCAAACTCTTAGTTGGCAGTTAAGCGACACTCACAAGTGACTGTCCAGCATGAAGGGCTGAATTCCATTCCCTTTCCAAGCATCTCAGTACTGCAAAAGCACCTTTATAACCAAAAGGGCCAGTTAGCTGGAATGTTTTAGCAGACACACTGGGTTTGTTCAGAGGCTTAGAGCCTAAACCCTTTAATCACCTTTCCTGATGTGGCCCTCCAGATCAGGCTGGATGTGTCTGGCAGAAGGATGCTTTAAGGCAGCAGCAGATACAGTGGGCTCTGCTGCTCAGTGTCTAATACTCCTTTGCCTTGCAATAATCAGGCTTGTAGCAAAGCAAACATGCTGTTTGTGATCAGTAGTTTCTTGTTGTAATACAGATGTTGGCTTAATTTTAGCTTGAGAAATCATACCAGATAATTCCTGTATGATATGTGTATTTGGTCGCTTCCAATCTTTTGGCCCCGAGAGATAAGAGGTTACAAGTGCAGGTCAGGCTGCAAAAAGGCTTGAAATGCTGCAGGGCTTTTTATTTTAATCCCTGCAGGTTTCAGTCTTTCTTGTAGTTCTGATGTGCTGTGAGAAAAGGCAACAGGCAGATGGTCCATCTCCAGGATCAGACAGATTAGGTCTGTAAGAAAGGGAAAAGTTTACTAATACTTATTTTCTTCTTCTGGAGTTTTTGCTTCTATGGAGCATGTGTCTGTTGCATGCTTCTACCAGCAGGCAAACAGTGGAATTACAGCTCCTACCAGATGAATAAAACTACAGCCCTCTTTAATATTCACTGAATATCAAACAGGATTCAAAGTGTGATGTTCTGGGTCACTGGTTGTGCTGGTGTGCAGTAGTCTAGAAGTTGACTCTGTTCATCCTTGCCTTGGTTTTCAGACGTGCCCTAAACAGGCAGTGGGCTCACTTGATTTGCTAAAAGCTGGTCTCAGTTTGATTAGTTTAAGACGAGGCTCTGGATTTGCACTTCCCCTTCGCTTTCTTGTTTGGGAATGACTCCATTTTGTTAGCATAAGTTGGCTTTGTGGTTACAGAATATTTTCATGCACTTTCAGCTTCCCTTTTTAGGATTTCGTTGCTTTGATATTCCATTTAGATAGCTGTTCTGATTCAAATTGTTGCATTTAAATAGTGTGTATCCCTGATCCCAAGGGAAAGTACAGCATTCTGGAGCACGGAGGCTTTGAAATCATAATGTACTCGCATTTATTTGGTTTCAGGTTTTCTTAGCATATGCATTGCTGTATTTAGGCAAAGAAAAGCAGACAGACCTCAACCTGGAAAATGAAGACGTGGCTAAATGAGTTTTCTTTCCTTGGTTTTAGGGGACATCACACAAAAGGGGTATGAGAAGAAGAGAGCAAAGCTTCTGGCTCCGTATGTTCCACAAAGCCAAGGTAGGTACTTGTTTCAGTTGGCATAAGAATTCTGTGTAGCCTTGGCATTAAAGGCATCTATGAACTATCCTGTTTCCCTAATTACACTGTGGAGGTTGCATGGATGCTGTGAAGTCATGGGCAGTATTTTGCCTCTAGTTCACTTGGTTCCTATTGAACTCTAGGGATTTGTGGTAGTTCCAGAGCTGTTTGGGGGGTCTCTGCAGAGTGCTATGTATTTCAACATTTGGTATGCCCTCTCTTTATCTCCCACATACATAAATCACATCCTACTCCCTTGTCAGCTGAGAACTCAGGGCCTTTGAATCATTCCTGAAGTGTGAGGTCCTGGAGAATCATTCTTGAAACCTCCTTTAAAGTGGCTTAACTGCAGAGCTGGTCTGTAGTGCATCCTTCTTCATCTCCAAAGCACTTG